>NC_059275.1:10684533-10687033 GCF_017591435.1 Portunus trituberculatus
TACTTCCACCTGTCTATTTCCGTCCATTAGTTAGGTTCTCTCGAGTCTCATTCGTCTTAATCTTCCTCTTCAGCCAGTCCGAATTTTCATTCTTTCTTTTTTTCGTCATAAAACTAAAGGGAACTAGACCCATTAGTATTTTTTTTTTCCCATTCTCAATATTTTTTCACATTTACGCATTTAAGTTCATATATCACATTCTTTATTTCTTGTATGAATTTCGATCTTTCTTTCTTTCCTTTCTTTTCCCAACATTCATATTTTTTTTCATGTTTCTAGTTTTTTTTTTGCTTTCATTGGCATTCTCGTTGCGATCTTGAATTAAACACAGTTATATTGAACATTAATAACACCACTTTTTCTTATCTTTTAATATTGCTCATTTCGTTATATTTTTCTTTTTGGCGTTGGGAAAGGTGAGGGGGCGAGAGGAGAATTTATACAGTATACACCATTCATTGCATTTTCCTTTTTTTCTTTCTCTCTCGGTAATACATTTTCCTTTTCTTTCTTTTAGTACAACGTCAAAGTGTTTTATTTATTCTTTTCATTCCTTCTTTTACTACTATTACTACATCTGCTACTAATATCATCACCACCACCACTACCATAAAAAACCACCAACAATATTCAATTTCGTCTTCATCTCGTGTTTCCTCCCATCACCTTTTACTTAACCACCACAACCTTCTCCTCTTCCTCCTCCTCCTCCTCCTCCTCCATGGCAGGCAAGACGTTGAGGCGCTATCAAGGGGAAAAAATGGTCCTGTCAGATCCCCTTCAAGTTTCCCTCTCCGCCCCCTCCTAAAATTCACGGGGAGGAGGATGTGGTCAAGGCAATACATCAGGAGGAAGGAAGGAAGGAGACGACGCCGAAGAGGGAAGAAATGGAAGTAAAATGAGATAGATTGGAAAATTGACGAATGGAAACGGACATCTTTAGTCGCCGTAATTCAGGGATTATGGGAGAAAGAACTGGAGGGAGGAAGGAGGGAAGAGAGGATGGATGGATAGTGAAGGTAATAAGAAATGGAGGGAAGGTTTGTGGGTTTGAAGGATGGATGGAGGAAAAGTGTAAAGTAACGAAGGATGGAAGGAGTGGAAGGAGAAGAGGGTAGATGGGTAGATGGAGGGATAAACGAAAGGAAAGAGGAATAAATGATAAGAAAGGTGATGGGGTGTTAGAAGATTAAATGTAGGAAGAAAAGGAAGAAATGAGAGAGAGAGAAAGAGAGAATGATAGAACTACACTAAAACTATTTCAAAAGCACTTTACCGCGAAAAACACAAAAGACCACCACCAACAACACCCCCACCACCACCACAAGGAAAGAAGACTCCAGCAAGGAACCAAAATTTCAGGCTGCAGAGATAAGTGCCCCATTTGCCAACAGTCCAGCGCGGAACGTCGTGTCTCCCCGTGAATATAAAACAGTCAAAGAATCTCTCGCCACAAACTTCGGAGAGAAGATTCCTGCGAGACAGTGAAGGATGGAGCAGCTGCAGGAGGAGCAAGAGGAAGAGGAGGAGGAGAAAGAGGAAGAAGAAAAGGAGGAAGATGAGGAGGATGAAAATAAGGAGAAATACAAATATAGAAGGAATATGAAAGAAAAAAAAAACAGCAAAAAGGAAAAGCAAACTGAAAAAAAACAGACAGTATAAAAATGATAGAAGAAAACGAAGAAGAAGAAAAGAAGAAGAAGGAGAAGAAAAGGAAGAAGAAGAAGAAGAAGAAGAAGAAGAAGAAGAAGAAGAAGAAGAAGAAGAAGAAGAAGAAGAAGAAGAAGAAGAAGAAGAAGAAGAAGAAGAAGAAGAAGAAGAAGAAGAAGAAGAAGAAGAAGAAGAAGAAGAAGAAGAAGAAGAAGAAGAAGAAGAAGAAGAAGAAGAAGAAGAAGAAGAAGAAGAAGAAGAAGAAGAAGAAGAAGAAGAAGAAGAAGAAGAAGAAGAAGAAGAAGAAGAAGAAGAAGAAGAAGAAGAAGAAGAAGAAGAAGAAGAAGAAGAAGAAGAAGAAGAAGAAGAAGAAGAAGAAGAAGAAGAAGAAGAAGAAGAAGAAAAGAAGAAGAAGATGATGATGATGAAGAAGAAGAAGAAGAAGAAGAAGAAGAAGAAGAAGAAGAAGAAGAAGAAGAAGAAGAAGAAGAAGAAGAAGAAGAAGAAGAAGAAGAAGAATAGGAGGAGGAGGAGGAGGAGGAGGAGGAGGAGGAGGAGGAGGAGGAGGAGGAGGAGGAGGAGGAGGAGGAGGAGGAGGGGTGGGGGAGGGGGGAGGAGGTGAGGAAGAGGAAAAGGAAAAGGAGATGAAAATAGAGAATAAATGAATACCTTGTGAAGAAAATATGAGGAGAAAAGAGGATAAGAAGACACAAGTCGAGATAGAACAATAATATAACGAAATTGGTGAGATAGTTAGGTTCGAAAAAAAAAAAAAAAAAAACATACGATAGAGAATAAGGAAATAGGAGAAAGAGAAAGAAAAAAAACTAGATAGAAAAAGGACAATAGT
>NC_059275.1:10692033-10712033 GCF_017591435.1 Portunus trituberculatus
ACTTCTTTTTTTCAGATCCCTGTCTCGTGTTTATCTCTTCCTAATCAATTCACTCTTGCTCTGTTACTCCTCCAATTCTTTTACTCCAGATTAAATATTGCGTCCATATTGTCTATTGTCTCTCCTTCATTCGTGTTTCTTTTTTTTTTTTTTTTTAGATCACTGATGTTTTTTTTTTTCTAATGATAACGCTCATGTAGAAGAGCGTGGATTTAAATTTGTAATTGCTATCGTTTTTTAACCTTCAGTGTATTGTATAAAATAACAGGAATAAAAAAGCAAGTATTAAGATGAATAGATGTTTTTTTTTATTTCTATGACAGGTATATAGAAAAAAAATCCTAAAATACTAAGGACAATTATAGAAATGAAAAAAAAAAAAAAAAAAAAAAACTTATTTAGTACTAAACGATTATACATTAGAAAGTCTTCGTTGAATTTCAAGATCTGAAGCCGTTTAAAATTTATCTATAATTGTTTGTGTTCGCTTTGCACTCACCTCCAAGTTGGCAACAGTGTGAAGGATAAACTGGAAGAGTGAGTCATTCAGCGTTGCCAGATAAACGACACACCTAAAGGCAAAATGGCAACACTGCACTCCCTTCCCCTCCTCCCCCTCACACCCCCTTTGACGTGACTACCTTGACAAAACTAGTGTGGAAGATGACTATTTGACGCCGCACTCTCCCCTCTCCCGTCAATCCAAAATGCTCTCCCCTCTCCACATCTCCCCTTCGTCTCTAGCTCCCTTTCCCCTCTCCCCAGTCTATCTTTTCTTCCTTTTTTTTCTATCGCTTCAACTCTTAACATCTTTGGCTTTTCTTCTTTCCCTTTCTTCTCTTCCTCTCTCCTTTTCTATTTCAGCCTATATTTTGACTTCCTAATATCTTTCTTTCTTCCTCTTCTGTATCTCACTCATCTTTTCCTCTCCTCTTTATCTCCCCCATATCTCTTCCTCTCTCCTCCCAACACTCTGACACCCCACTATTTCTCCTTTCCCTCCCCTCTCCCCTCGGCGCCACTTCAAATACACACACAAACTACAAAGTAAATTTAATTCCAGCAACTTGAGGGAGAGGGGCAGCACAGATTTGTCAGGGTTGAGCCCACGCGCCGCTCTCCCTTCCTCTCTCTTTTTTAATTTGACTACAAGCGTGACGGACTGTCCATCTGTGTCTGAACTCCCCTTCTCTCTCTCTCTCTCTCTCTCTCTCTCTCTCTCTCTCTCTCTCTCTCTCTCTCTCTCTCTCTCTCTCTCTCTCTCTCTCCCTCTCACTCCTCTTCAATTTCACCCTTAGTCTTTCCTCTCACCTCTACACCTATCCATTGCCATCCCTTCCTCCCTACTTTTCTTCTTTCCTCCATTCCCCAACCACTCCTCTCTTGATTTTCCCTCCAGGTCTTTTCCTCCACTTAGACGTTTCCTTTCATCTCTAAACTACTCTTTTCTCCCTTCTTTCTCTCATTTTATTCCTCTATTTTTCTTACCATTTTCCTTTTCTTAGCTATTTTCTACTTTTCTTTCATTCTTCGCGTATTTTTTTTCTTTTCCTTTCCGTCATTCTGTTTCCACTCTCCCTCTCACATCTCCCTTCACACTAGATTAAATGATCACCCAGGGCCACACTTTCTACACGACCTGGAATGCGTTAATCTTTCTCCATTTCTCGAGTTTTGTCTAACTTTTCCCCACGTGTTTTTATTTTTTTTCTTTTCTTTTTGTTTCGTTTTATGTTTTTTTTCTTTCAGTTCTTCCTCTTTGGCTGGCAGACTGGCTGACTGGTGTGTGTGTGTGTGTGTGTGTGTGTGTGTGTGTGTGTGTGTGTGTGTGTGTGTGTGTGTGTGTGTGTGTGTGTGTGTGTGTGTGTGTGTGTGTGTGTGTGTGTGTGTGTGTGTGTGTGTGTGTGTGTGTGTGTGTGTTATCTCTTGTTTTTGTTTCCAATAATTTTTTTTCTCTTATTTTGTGTAGACGTTGTGTTTTTTTTTCTAATATATCTCTTTGGTATAGTGGTTTATTCAATTTATTATCTTTTTATTTTTTTTTCAGTCTCTCTCTCTCTCTCTCTCTCTCTCTCTCTCTCTCTCTCTCTCTCTCTCTCTCTCTCTCTCTCTCTCTCTCGTCTGTTTGTTCTACGTGTTTTTTTTTTCTTTTTTTTCACCATCAGCTT
Source organism: Portunus trituberculatus (assembly GCF_017591435.1). Lineage (NCBI taxonomy): Eukaryota > Metazoa > Arthropoda > Malacostraca > Decapoda > Portunidae > Portunus > Portunus trituberculatus. Next base: position 10,694,202 of record NC_059275.1, read on the forward strand.
TTTTATTTACTTTATTTTTCTCTCACCATTTGTAGTTCATCTTTTTTTTGTTCGCTCTCTGTTTATTTCATTTGTGTCTTTGTATTTCTTTTTCTATTTCGTACGTTGTTTACATTTTCTTTTTACCTGAATCGCTTTCTTTTCCCAGTTGTTGTATTTTCCTTTTCTCTTTCTTACCCGGCAAAAGGGGAGGAAATACTTAGAAAAAAAAATGTCAGCTTGGCAATTTCTTTTCTTCATTCCATGTATATCTATTTGGACTTCCTGACACATTTCAACATAACATTCTATAGATGAGCACAATACGTGATCTTACTTCGTTTCTGACGTCAGCATTGAAACAGATAGGGAGACAGACAGACAAACAGGCAGACAGATAGACAAACGCTTCCTTTCCCACATGTTGCATAATTCGTCTTGTCAGCTACCCCACACATATTTTCATTATCTACTCGTATTCACTCACACAGTCTAACCCGGAAGTCACACCTGCCGCAAGAAAGGAAGAAAAGAAAGGCAGGAAGAAGATGAAGAAAGATAAGACAAGATGGAGATACACACAAAAGAAAAAAACGAAAACCCTCAGAAACAACTCACTTCTGGATACTAAGTCACACTCCAGCAATCCTTTGTCTAAGATACCAACGCCTTACGGTATCGAGTTAAAAAGATCGCTAACACTCGGTTCTGGCAAGGTCGCTTAATTTCCCGGACGTAGGGTGTAAGCGTGTGTGTGTGTGTGTGTGTGTGTGTGTGTGTGTGTGTGTGTGTGTGGCGATACCGCTTGTAGAAGAAAAGAGCGTTATCCATTGCAGGGTGTGGTCAAGGGCGCTTAGCTACAGAGAACGCGCCGCAGGGATTCTGTCTTTCCGTCGCCAACATTTAAAAGACCTCAGGGATAGTAAGGGAACGCACAGGAATGTAAAGAGGGAATTACTTAACTTTAAATATATTGGCCTTTGCGAACTGAGTGCTAAAGGGTTCATACAAGGTGTAATATATGAGTAGTGGCAGTAAGAATACAGAAAGGTAGGTCAGGATGAACAGTGGGCGAGGGTAATTTGGAGTGAGAATTTGAAGGTAAAGATAACGATGGTGATTGCAAAACAGAAGATAATGAAAATAATGAAATTGACAGAAGAACTGTGTGTGTGTGTGAGAGAGAGAGAGAGAGAGAGAGAGAGAGAGAGAGAGAGAGAGAGAGAGAGAGAGAGAGAGAGAGAGAGAGAGAGAGAGAGAGAGAGAGGAGCAAAATACAATCCTAGTCTCAATTTTCCCATAGTTACAACACTACTACCACTTCTGCACCACCACCACCACCACCACTACCACCACTACTACCACCATGACCACCACCACCACCACTACCACCACTTGGGATATAACAATAGCAATGCCGCGGCGCCATAACAACTGCACAATCATCACAACCTTAGACGATCCCCCCATTAGCCCTTCCCTCTCTCCTTCCCCTCCCCATCTCCTACTTTCCCCCTCCCCTCGGTGTCATGACGGTGTTCTGTGACAAGCCTTGTACGTGGACAGACCGAGTCATTTTATTTGTGTAACGGTTAGCCTGAGAAGCACACTCTCTCTCTCTCTCTCTCTCTCTCTCTCTCTCTCTCTCTGCTCCTTACTATATTTTGTCTATTTTTTTCATGTTTTTTCACTGCCTTTTCACTTTTCTCCTCTTTTTCTTCTGCCTTTCATTCTTCGTCTTCTCCTTTTCTTCGTTTATTTTTTCTGTTTCAGTTCATTTTTTACCTTCACTCACACGCTCAATGATGTAATGGCGTTTTATGTAGAGGTGGTAGTAGTAGTTGTAGTAGCAGCAGCAGCAGCAGCAGCAGCAGCAGTAGTAGTAGTAGTAGTAGTAGTAGTAGTAGTAGTAGTAGTAGTAGTAGTAGTAGTAGTAGTAGTAGTAGTAGTAGTAGTAGTAGTAGTGGTAGCCGTGACGTATTGAAACGAAAGACACTCATAAAACACTTATTTTTATTCGTTGAGAGAGAGAGAGAGAGAGAGAGAGAGAGAGAGAGAGAGAGAGAGAGAGAGAGAGAGAGAGAGAGAGAGAGAGAGAGAGAGAGAACACAGACAAATAAAATAATAACATAACATTTTTACTACAATTATTATCATCACAATTTCTTTACCTTTCCCTTCTCCTGCCTTGAGTGTGTGCCATGAGGAATGGTAGAATTATGGTAATGGAGGCGAGAATGACGACGATGATTATGCTTATGATGCTGTGGAGGAGGAGGAGGAGGAGGAGGAGGAGGAGGAGGAGGAGGAGGAGGAGAATACGGAAGAAGTAGAAGCGTGAGTCGAGAATTAGATTAAGAACTGTAAAAGACACCACAAGGAAACCACAAGAAAGAAAACGTGAGAGAGAGAGAGAGAGAGAGAGAGAGAGAGAGAGAGAGAGAGAGAGAGAGAGAGAGAGAGAGAGAGAGAGAGAGAGAGAGAGAGAGAGAGAGAGAGAGAGAAGGAAATCACGAAAGAAGAAAATCATGAAAGAAGCGAGACATGAAATGAAATAAAGGGAAAAAAGCTACGAAGAGCAAAGGAGAGAAGGAAGTATTTAGGAGGAAAGAATGAAGAGTGGAAGGAAATAAGGAAAAGAGGAGAAGAGGACAAGGAAATTGAAGAAAAAAGATGTAAAAAATTAGGAAGTTATGTGTGGAAGAAGGGAAATAAAAGTAAGATTCAGAAAATGAAAATAATATGAACAAACTAAAGGAAATGAACAAGAAGAGAAAAGAAGAAGAAGAGAAGGAAATGAGGAAGGAAGGACGGAAGAAAGGGATAAAACAAGAATCCAAGAAATAATAAACTGAATGAAAAATAGAGAAAGAAAAAAAAACAAAGCATACAAAGGATAAAAAAGAAATAATGAACAAAACAAACACTGAATAAAAAAAGAAACGCAAACAATGAAGAAAGGAAGGAGAGAGGGAAGGAAAAAAAAGAGTGACAGAGGCACATGTTCCTCTAACAGTACACACACACACACACACACACACACACACACACACACACACACACACACACACACAGCACATCACGGGCTGCGCATCTGCCCGACAATATCATTAGCAATTACGGGCCAAACGAGCTGGTTGGGAGAGTGGGGGGGGTGTTAGGGGGCATTGGGGGGCGCTATTTATTACCTGTTGCCGGGGTCGCGCTTCCCCCCGGCAATTGGAGGCTACAGTTGCCGGGCGCCACCACCCCAGAAGCGACAGGGGGGATCAGAGGGCAGGGGAGTGGAAATTTCCTTAAGAGGCTTGCGGTCAGTCCGGTCACTCTTCAAGTTCACTGGGCTCAAAGATTTGCCGGGGACTTTTCACCGGGACTTTGGTTGACGCCCTTGATGTAGCTTTTCGGTAGGGTTTCTTCTGCCTTGGTGCGAGTGTTCTGGTGGTGCTTAGTTCCGCGTAAAGTTCATAGGATTTAGTGGGGTTTGTGTTTATGTATGGGTAGTTTAGACAGTCTCTCTCTCTCTCTCTCTCTCTCTCTCTCTCTCTCTCTCTCTCTCTCTCTCTCTCTCTCTCATCTCTCTCTCTCTCTCTCTCTCTCGCTTCACATCACACACACACACACACACACACACACACACACACACACACACACACACACACACACACACACACACAGGTATATGAAGTTTGCTAATTAACGAGCAGGCAAACCACACGTAAGCACAAAAGCACCGTCAGATCATTGACAAGAGGACGAGGACGCGAGAACGGGAAGATGAGGAAAGGAGGACAAGAGAAAGACGAGGACAGAAAGAGGACAAGGTGAGGACAAAAAGGGGACAACGATGACAAGAGGAAGAGGACAAAGTGAAGACGGAAAGAGGAAAACTATGGCAAGACGAAGAGGAAAAGAGGACAACGATGAGAAGACGAAGAGAAGAGGAAGAGGACAAGACAAAACACACTCAAAACAAGACTTCACTTATGGCAAAAGAATGAAAGAAAATAGAGAAGGAAAGGCAGGAGAGGAAAGACAGATAGTGAGATATAGAAGAAAAAAATAAGAAATATAGAGTGAGAAAGGAGGAAAAAATTTGTGCTAAGAAAGTTAAGAGAAATAGCGGAAAGATAAGCTAAGAACGGAGGAAAAAGAAAGAAAAGTGTGCAGGAAAAAGAAGAAAAGGAAAGAAAAGAGATAAATAACCAAGGGAAAAGAAAGTAAAGAAAGGAAGGGAAGGAAAAGAAGCAATGAAGTAGAAGCAATACAGCATCAAAAGTAGTGGGTGAATAGTGAGTGTAATGGTGGTGGTGGTGGTGGTGGTGGTGGTGATAAGGGTGATGGTAATGATGAGAATAATGGTAAAGGATTCTAATGAGATAGAAACGTATTTACTCTCTCTCTCTCTCTCTCTCTCTCTCTCTCTCTCTCTCTCTCTCTCGGCAGTGCTGGCTCGCTGGAATCACGGACACACGAGACAGGAATCCTTCACCTCGTCATTCCCATTCCTGACGCATTCCAGTATTCCAGTCCCATGCATGCAGCACACTCCGGCCCTCCAGCCCTCACTTATTAACACCCACCCACCCACCCACCCACCCACACACACACACACACACACACACACACACAGTCAGAGACAAGCGCACCAGTTTATTAAGTTTATTTACACGATGCTTGAAGAGAGATGAATTCAGCGTTGCCAGAAAGACTTGCAATTGTCACTCGGTGCTTTTAGAATATAGTTAACGAATGTACTGACAGAAACACATAAAGAAAAAATAATAATAGTGAGTTTTTATACACAGGTTTTTTGAAGAGGTGAATGTAGCTCTACACTAATGAATCTCGTAATCTGAGTGTCATTCGGTCGAGGAAAATCAGAATCTGTTTGAAAGGTAACTGCGTAAATTTCACTTCGTTTTAACTGTACAAATTGCGTCCTCTTGGTGATTTATCCACGACTCGCCTGTTCATTCCGTTGCTGCTGGTGTTGGTGGTGGTGGTGCTGCTATTACCAGCGATGCGGGCCTCGGGACAACGCTGCTGGCCAAACAAGAGGGACTAAATGTTTCACTCGCAAATCAGAAGAAACGAACAGCCCGCATGTGGAAGTGCAGGACGAAATGCACCGGAGGAAAACAAACTAGAGACGGTAGAAAATAAAAACAAACTGCACTGATTACAGAAAACGAGGAACGGGAAGAAATCTTACGCCAGATGCACATTACGCCTCTTTTAACGGCTTCAGGGGCACTTTGAAAGGGATTCTGCACCTCGCCAAGGGCTAAACTAGTGAGAACATGACTAGTGATCCTTACGACCTTACAAAATTGTCCTTACGAGAGGAATAAGTGTTTTGAAATAAGGTTGTGGTGGTGGTAGTTATGGTGATAATACAAGGGAAGAAGTAAAAAGAAGTAAAAAAATATATGATGGTTGTAGTATAGTAGTAGTAGTAGTAGTAGTAGTAGTAGTAGTAGTAGTAGTAGTAGTAGTAGTAGCAGTAGTAGTGGTGGTACCAGTAGTTGTCAGAGGAATAGTCGTAGTAGTCGTAGTATTGTATTAGTTTTAGCAGTAGTTGTAGTATTAGTATTAGTTTTAGTACTGTAATAGAAGAATACGCAGTAATAGAAGCTGTTGATGTTTTCATTGTTGTCGTTGTGGTGGTGGTGGTGGTGGTGGTGGTGGTGGCGGTGGTGGTGTTACAGTGTTTTCCCTCCCTTAGCCCTTCTAGCGGCCTATCCCAGGGCTTCCCTTCGTCGTTGTTTGCTGCGTCGCGTCCCTCTGCTGCCTCACGCCACATTACGCTGCCGTCACGTTCGCGAGGCGCTAATCTACATTACCTAATGGAAAACAAACAAGAAGTTGCTTTTTTTCTCCCTTTCCCTGTGTCTTTGTCTTCCATTTTTTCAATCATTTCTTTTCTTTAGATTTCTTTATATTCTTTTCATTATTCATTATCATACTCTGTCCCCGTCCACCCTCTTCTCTCTCTCTCTCTCTCTCTCTCTCTCTCTCTCTCTCTCTCTCTCTCTCTCTCTCTCTCCACATTAAGATAAAGGTGAGGAGGTCCGTCGCTTCCTTAGATAACTATCACCATCACCACCACCACCATCACCATCACAAAATTTTTCCTTATTTTTCATAGTCATTTATTTCACTCTCCATTTTTTTTCTCTCTTTTTCTCTTCTTTTCTATCCTACAATTTGACACATGACAGTCTTCCTTACTCTTCTTTACTCCTTATCTTCTCCGCCTCTCATTCCTCGTCTTCCTTACCGTTCATCACTCCTCGTCCTCCTCCTCCTCCTCCTCCTTTATCACTTCATCACCCTCATCCTTCACTCTCTGTTATTCTCACGCAAGAAAAAAAAAGAAAAAAGAAAAGTAGAATATAAAGTAAGGAAGAAGACAAAGGGTTGGAGTTTTTCTTTTCTCATCTCATTTATTATTTTTTACTCGCTTTTCTTCTTTTTATGTCTTTAAATTCATATGCATTTTTTTTTGTTCGTATTCTTTTCTTTAATATTCCTGTAAGTGTTGAGTCGAAGCCAAAGCCAGGAGTTAGTGCAGGATATCGAACGAGTAGTACCTAACTAAATTAAACTACAATATAAAAAAGATGAAAAAAAAACCATGACAAAAACAGCGTAAGTTAAAACGAAGCCAAAACCAAGATACTGAGTACAGGAAATCGAACGAGGTGTGCCGAAACTAACCTAACCTAACCTAACCTCAAAACGCTTCAAAAAGCAACAAGTACTAGTCGAAGCCAAAGCCAAAACTGTTGACGTAGGGACTCGAACGTTAGGTGCCATGTCCTATCCTCGCCTTGCCTTCCTCGCTGGCCAATAGTGGGGGGTCCTTTCACTCTCATTTTCCGCCGAAGTGCCGCCAAATCACCATATCGCGCGGGTCACTATTTTCACCGTAATTTACACTGCATATGCAAGCGGGATTTTTCATCATGGCTGCCGCGATATTTTGTCCATAATGGGAGGCGTTTAAATAACACAGTTCGCTGCTTTACGACTTTGCATTTCCATCTTTTTTCCATTATTTCTTCTCTCTCTCTCTCTCTCTCTCTCTCTCTCTCTCTCTCTCTCTCTCTCGTTTTTTTGCTGGTTTTGCATTTTTCTCTCCATTATCATGTTCTGTATTGATTTTGCCTCTTCTCTCTGCTCCTTATCCTCTCTTCTTTCTTTTCTATTTTGTTTTTCTCTCTTTATTTACTCCATTCTCTCTCTCTCTCTCTCTCTCTCTCTCTCTCTCTCTCTCTCTCTCTCTCTCTCTCTCTCTCTCTCTCTCTCTCTCTCTCTCTCTCTCTCTCTCTCTTACCTTATATTTTCTCGCTTCATTGCTTCTTCTCTCCTTTATCTCCTGTTTTCTTTCATTCCCCTTTGTTCCTTAAGCTTTCTCAGCATTCTCTTTCTTATATCGCTCTCTTTTCTCTCTAATATCTCACTTCCTCCACTTTATCACTACGTTACTTTCTCCTCCTCATCTTTTCTCTTTCATTCACTTTTCTTCCTTTCTCTGTCTTCTTCCTACTGTTATACTCTTTCTTTCCTTTTCTTTCAAATATTTTTTTCTTTCCTTTTCACATCTCTCATGTCTTCTTTCTCTCGTCTTCCTTTCTTTATTTTTTTCTTCATTTTTTTCTTTCTTTCCTTACCAGTATTTCATTTTTTTCAGCATTCATTCCTCTCAATATTTTTTCCATTTTTGCTTCTTACTTTCTCTAAACCCCTTTTCAAGTATATCTCCTTTACTGTATTGCTTTCCTCTCTCTTTCCTTCCTTCATCCATTCATTCATTTCCCATTTATCGTCTACTTCCATTTCCTTCCTTCCTTCCTCTTATTTCCTTCCGACCTTTCTTTCGTTATTAAATCCTTTTACATTTCTTCAATCATCCACTTCTTATTTCCACCTAATCTTTTTCTTCCTTCCTTCTCACCCTTCCTTGACGTCACCCTGTCTCCCCCGTGTGCGGTGAGGGTGCTAAAGGATGCTAAGGCTGCGTGAAAAGCCCTCTGAAGATCTGAGCCTAAAGGAAAATAGAGTATATCAGGATGTCTAACACTTCCCTCAGAACGGCCTGACTCGTGACTCGTTGGGTGGTGGTGGTGGTGGTGGTGGTTGTATGTAATATTCAGTGTCTTTCTTTCTATCTGTTAGTAATTTTTGTTTTAGATTTTCTCTCTCTCTCTCTCTCTCTCTCTCTCTCTCTCTCTCTCTCTCTCTCTCTCTCTCTCTCTCTCTCTCTCTCTCTCTCTCTCTATATATATATATATATATATATATATATATATATATATATATATATATATATATATATATATATATATATATATATATATATATATCTGTTTCCTCATGACTCACACAACGATCGCCTCAAGCTACAGATGAAAATGCCACGTCACTTCTCTCTCTCTCTCTCTCTCTCTCTCTCTCTCTCTCTCTCTCTCTCTCTCTGTAGCTCTCCCTCGTCGCTTTGTTAAAACACACTGCAACATGAGAAACTATACTTCTGAACATTTAATAATTCTCACATTTACCTTGTTAAGATAGACAGGTGGATGAGAAACTGTGTGTATTGTTCGAGGCTTGAAAGAGGATAAATTTACAAGCCTTTATAAAGTCACGAGGTGATTTATTCCAGTGTTGTAAAACTGTAATGCAAGAATAATGGGGAAAGCGTAGGTTGGAAGATGGGTAAGGTTACGAGCAAGAGTGAATGAACTATTGAATTGAACAACAAAGAGAAAAAAGGAAACGGTGTGTGTGTGTGTGTGTGTGTGTGTGTGTGTGTGTGTGTGTGTGTGTGTGTGTGTGTGTGTGTGTGTGTGTGTGTGTGTGTGTGTGTGTACGAAATCACATCAAATTAAACACGATTACTGAATTCTACACTACACTGAATAAAAAATGAATAAATAGATAAATAGAAAAAAGGAAAAAAAAAAAAAACATGCTGCACAAATGACTAACCTGAAAAAAAAAAATGATAACTATTCCCACCACTAATACACATCACTCATACACTGAACGCTTGCGACGGACGGGCCTTAATGAATACAACCTGTATACACAACAGCAATTCATACAAGGGGCAACAAATAATGCATAATTTCATAAGAAAAAAAACATTCGAAAGTGAGAAATTCATGAATACGATCACTCATTTACAGTATGCATAAAAGAAAAAAAATGAGGAAAAGAAGGAATTTCAGAGCAACAGAAAATTGGTTGGCTAGAAAATTGGCAAAAAATAAGTAAAAATAAAAGACGAAACGGTTGAAAATTGAAGTGGTGCATTTCTACAACATTTTCAGCTCTCTCTCTCTCTCTCTCTCTCTCTCTCTCTCTCTCTCTCTCTCTCTCTCTCGTAGTATATCAAAATGGCCGCTTTACAGAGATGGAATGAGAGAGAGAGAGAGAGAGAGAGAGAGAGAGAGAGAGAGAGAGAGAGAGAGAGAGAGAGAGAGAGAGAGAGAGAGAGAGAGAGAGAGAGAGAGAGAGAGAGAGAGAGAGAGAGAGAGTTTACTCCGTACGTACAAAGTTATCTCCACGCAAACTTTACACACACACACACACACACACACACACACACACACACACACACACACACACACACACTAGAGTTGCCAAGGATAGAAACACCTCGGAAACACACACACACACACACACACACACACACACACACACACACACACACACACACCACACACCAACACCTCCACCTTTGCAACTCTGAGTCACCACCACCACCATCACCATTAGTATAAGTACAGGTCTTACTTTTATGTTAGAAATTGAGAGAAGAAAAACGTGTGTGTGTGTGTGTGTGTGTGTGTGTGTGTGTGTGTGTGTGTGTGTGTGTGTGTGTGTGTGTGTGTGTGTGTGTGTGTGTGTGTGAGGGGAGGTAAGAGGAGTCACTATGGCAACGAGACGTGTATACTGTTACGCCTGAGGGTAGGGAGTGGCCAGAGAGAGAGAGAGAGAGAGAGAGAGAGAGAGAGAGAGAGAGAGAGAGAGAGAGAGAGAGAGAGAGAGAGAGAGAGAGAGAGAGAGAGATTACTTTGCCTTTTCTCACTTTAACCTTTGTTCTCTTGCTATGTGTAAATCTCACGAATAAATGCAAAAGTGAATACATAAATGCATAAACAAATAAATAGTTAAAGAAGTGAAGAAATAACTCAGTGCATAAAAAAGCTAATAGTTTACATAATGCACTGTTTGTTTTTTTATACATAGAATCAGAATGAATAAATAAATAAACATGAAAAAAAAACTTTGCAGAAAAAAAGAGAAAACCTAGTGATAAATAAGTAAACATGATGCCAATAAACAATTTAAATTTCTCATTATATATTTTCTATTTCTGGTGATGGTGGTGATGGTGATGACAAAACTAATGATCGAGACAATGGCACCAGCACGCACAGTAGTGATGGTGACAGCGGCCGTGGTTATAATGGTGGTGGTGGTGGTGGTGGTGGTGATAATATTGATGATGGAAACAATGATACCAGCAAACAGGATAGTGATGGTGACGGTGACCACGATGGTGATGATGGTGATGGTGCTGGTAACAATAATGGCAGAAGCTGAAGGGAACAACAAAATAATAACAAAACAAAACTCGCTACAACCACAATTAGCTAATTTCAGAACCACCCAAACACGTCAATCATACTAAATAGGAATCTCTCTCTCTCTCTCTCTCTCTCACACACACACACACACACACACACACACACACACACACACACACATTCCACTCACCATCTGCATCCCTCAACTGAAACTTACCTGCAAAAAGACAAAGGAAATCGATTAATATGAATAAAAACACAACAAGCAGAAATAAACACTAGAAAAATAATTCACCACACCTCGATACGCAACGCCACGAGATCCTAGGAATGGTGGTGGTGAAGCCGCTGCAGGAACATTGAAACCCTTATATCTATTCACCCTTCATATATATTTTTTTTACATCATTTAGTCAAGCGAGGGGAAGGTCCTGCCCTGAACCTAACGAAGCGTGTTAAACGGAGACGATAATGCCCTTAATGCAGCATGTCCAAACCTACTGTGCCTTCCTGCCGGGGGGAGAGAGCTGGGGGCGGGAAGGGGGCAGGTGTGGGGGGCGTGTGGCAGCAGCTGAGCGGTTGTGACGGGGGGAAAAAACAGGAAAACGAGGCATGGCAGTAGCTATGGATCGGATAATGTAGTCTGTTCCGTGTCTTTTGTTGGGCCAGGTCAGGGGGAAGCATAGGGGACTGGCTACAGGCTGGTGGCTCGGCAGGGGGTAAAGGAAGCTGGGGAAAACTTGGGAACTGGTTAGCAGGGTGGCAGCACAGCAGGGGTTGAAGGGGGCGCTGAGGGAACAGGCTGCCGTGCCCTCTCTCCCTCCCTCAGGTCTCTTAGATACAACCCCCGGCGCTCTCTCTCTCTCTCTCTCTCTCTCTCTCTCTCTCTCTCTCTCTCTCTCTCTCTCTCTCTCTCTCTCTCTCTCCACAAGATTACATTCTGAAACACTGCTGACCACATCTCTACTACTTTGAATTGGTTCTGTATAGTTGAAGTTTCATTAGTTGTAAGTTTTTTTTCTTAAGGTTCTAATGACAGACTAGCATTTTTTCGTCAATAATTGGATAAACACTCTTTAGAAATCTTCTGATAATCTCTGTGACTTTTTAAAATAGTTATAGTTAAATTACTCGTGATTTTATGAGCACTTTTGTGGTTTTAATGACCAGTTGATAATAATTCTACATTATTAACAGGAGAAACACTCTTGAAACCCAGATTAATGATTTATGTGGGTTTTATAGCTAAACGTGGTAGAAGAGCGAAGTGTTTCATAGGAATAATGAGTGAGTAATGTGGTGAAGGTGTGAAAGAAATGGTGTTCGTAAAGCCATCGAACATGTAACTACAGCCCAATATTTCTTGTCCTATCCTCATTAAACACGTTTGAATCATTTTTGTTCTCCATCCTGTTACCTCCTGCCCTAGCCTGCCCTAACTAACCTTGTAATCTTGTCCAAATCACCTTTGTTCTAGCACTCTCTAATTCCTATTCTCTCCTGAGTACTAATCCTAAAATCTCGTCTAAATTTCCCTTATTCTGCCATCTGTTACGTCTTGTCTTATCCTAATTACCAAGTCCAGGATTTCGTCTAAATCTCCTTTATTCTATCACATATTCTTACTCCATCCTGGTTGCCACTGTCTAAATCTCCCTTGTTCTCTCTCACGGCGTCTCGATCACCTTCCCTGCTGCTCCCCACCTCGTGTTCCTCCCAGGCAGAGGCAGGAGGGCAACTTTTCACGTGGCAACCATCACAAACCAGATATGAGACAATACTTGTCCCCTTGTATCGACCAATCGACCAGTACCAAAAGGAGGAGGAGGAGGAGGAGGAGGAGGAGTAGAGGCAAAATTACAGCCAAATCTGGACCATTCATAGTAACACAAACTGCCATAGTGCCCTATCTCTCACTCCTTTCTCTCCTTTGTGTCACCTTCCCTGTCCTTCACTACTCCCTCACGCCTCTTTCTCTCATCCCTTCCCCCCTTCAAAACAACACGGAGTACTATTTTTCTATTTTCGTCACTACCTTTAGTCTCGTGTTCGGTGTCCAGTGTCCGTATCCTTGCCCAACATTATAGCAATTACCGAGACTCCCACGAACAGAAATGAAGGCGCCTGAGGGGATAAGGAATGGAGTGAGGGCGAGATGGGGAAGAAGGAGAGAGTTTACCACGATCTGTCCAGGTGATGGTTTTGTTTCACTGTAATGTCTTTATTTGTTACCTGTGCGTTGGTCTTCATTCGTACCTTTCACTTGCTAACTGTTATTGGGGTTTTTGATACTTTTCTGTTAACTGGCATGGTATTTTTTTTTATTATTTTTACGGATTATTAGTCACTCTTGGTCATTTCTTCTTGCTCTACAGCCATATCCAGGCATTGTACTGGCTAGAAATGACCCAATATTTATCTATAACAATTATTAATCTTTCTATTTATTTTTAACATTTAGATCAATGTAAAAAAAATCTACTTTATAGCATTATATTTGCTAGAAACGAACGGCTAAATCTATCTATGTAATCAACTCTATCATTCAGATCAACGTGAAAAATATGCAAATAAATCAATGAATAAAAGAGTTTGCAAGAGAATAAGAAACAAAAGCATGAGAGTAATTTTCGTCTTCTTGTGGCTAAAAACCATTCAAATGCCACAATATCAATACAGACACTTCAAAATTTACAGACACGATCTAAATTACCTCACTGTGGAAGGGTAAAGGTGAGGTGTATCAGATTTAGAGAAGGTAGGTGTGTCATGCAGCTGTGTGGGTGTGACATCCCCGTGGACATCCCTGAGGTGAGCTGCAGGATGTCAGGAATGTTAAGTAGACGTGAAGGAAGGGGCGCGGGACTGGGAAAGGCTGAGAGGTGAGGTGGAGAGGGGGTGCGAGGTAGGAGGGGAGCGGAAGGAGTATTCTAGGTATTTATCAAAAGGCTGCGAGGTGAGATGGGATGAACTGGGGGTGAGATGAGGGAAGCGTGGGTGGGGGGTGGGGGTGTGCTGTCTTGGCATCTATCAAAAGGCTGTGAGGTAGGTCAGGTCAGCCGTGGGTCTACAAGGACGTGTAATTTGTGACCCCACCAGAATTTACAGCCTCCACCAAATCTCCTTCATCTGTCCCTTCCTCCCTGGTCTGCCTTCACCTCCCCCGGCCTTCTTCTGCATCCCTTTCCTCCTCACTCTCTATAATCCCCTTTCCTTCAAACCTGTCCCTACTTCACATACCTTCCTGTTCTTTTTTCTTTTCCCCTTCCACCTTATTTTGATTTCTGCCTACCTCCCAAACCCGTCGTAGGTTCATCTACATTCCTACCCTCCCTGCACCGTCTTCCTTCTCTTCTTTCTTCCTCTCCTCCAATCCCATTTTTTTCCTATCTTTCCTGTTTCCTGCCTTCCCATTCTTCCATTCCCACCTGCTCTACCTGATCCTTATTCTCACCTTTTCACGCTCCCCTCCTCCCAAACTACTTCCTGTCTCTTAGGTATAGATGCGAGTGTGGGAGGTGAGATGACCTGGTACGGAAATTCAGGTCACGTCAGGTCAGTCTGGATTAGGCGAGACACAAGCAGAAGGTTGGTTGGCGGAGGAAAAAGTTTCGATTGACTAAGTTTCCCGCATCGATTTGTCAAAGTTAAATGTTCGCCGTGAGTTTAATGCAGCAGCAGGGGGCGTGTGGCGTGGACAAGCTGCTGGTGTTTAGGGAGTCTTCCTTCCTCTTTCCTTCACAAGCCCTGAGGAGTCTTCAGAGGGAAACTTGACAGGGAAATAAGAAGGAAAAGTGAGCTGTACTACATTACGACGACCTACTGCCTCAGGTGATGTTATTTTTATGAGGATATAGGGTAAAATAGAGAGAGAGAGAGAGAGAGAGAGAGAGAGAGAGAGAGAGAGAGAGAGAGAGAGAGAGAGAGAGAGAGAGAGAGAGAGAGAGAGAGAGAGAGAGAGAGAGAGAGAGAGAGAGAGAGAGAGAGAGAGAGAGAGAGAGAGAGAGAGAGAGAGAGAGAGAGAGAGAGAGAGAGAGAGAGACCTTAACCATGAAATGAAAAGAAAAAAAATCTAAACGGTAAACTCTTTCCAATCAATTCATCCAAACAAGACCAACCCAACCAGACCCCTTCCCCTTGGCCCTCACCCACCCTAACCCTGGCGGCGGGTGGGTGGTAGGGTTTATGTGACCACTAGAGGATGTAACAAGGGTATACGAGGGCGTAGCGGCCTGACGGAGTCGCTGAGTGGCCGCGCAAGACAGGTGGGTCGCCAGGTAGAGAGAGAAAAAAAAGGTGAAGAATTTGAGAAAGGCGAGGAGAAAGAGGTGGAATCGAAAGAAAAATAAATAAAAATATACAGCAAACTTGGAAATGCACATAAATATAAAGAGTATGCTCGAGACTTTAGGGAAGAAGAGAGAAAAAAATGTGGAAATAACAACAACTATGAATAATGATACTATAATTAGATGAAAGTATACGTGTAACTTAGAAATACAAGTGGAAATACATATATGCTGGGAAGCAGGTCTTAAATCTAAATTCTCTTACTTTACGGAGACTGTCGAAACGTGAAGCAATACAGATCAACTACTTCATCTTCTATTTTTTCGCTACTCCAGTCCACTTAGAAATACATGATATTATGAAGGTAACTTTGGAAAATGTAACTTTTAAATATTCAGGGAAGCCATAGAGGTAAATGAGTCGTGGAAATACAGGTTATACAGGTGTGCTTATAGAAAATATAGGTAACTTGGATGTGTAGAATATAAAAAGGTGGCAACTCGAAAATAAAGATAGGTAAATAAGTGAGCAGGTAACTGAAAAAATAGAGCATATTAATATCGTAAACATTACAAATTATATGGAAATTCACACACACAAAAACACTAACAAATCAAACACAAAGTAATGAAAAAGGAAAAGAACAAGAAGACAAGAACGCAGTCATGTCCACCAAGAGAGAGAGAGAGAGAGAGAGAGAGAGAGAGAGAGAGAGAGAGAGAGAGAGAGAGAGAGAGAGAGAGAGAATGCCTGGAGACGTCAGATCAAGGGCACGTTTATCATCTGGTGCCTGACGATATCTATAACATAACGACATCCTGAGTCACCGCGGGGGGTGGGGAGTTCCGGGGAGTGCCCGTAGCTCAGGCAGGATGCAATATCGGTGTTCAGTTGGCCCTCCTGCAACAATGCCCCGCCACAACCACCGCAGGAGTGTGTCATCATTAACGTCCAATAAGAGCGGCTATTGTACGTGCCACGGACGGAGAGGACAGCCCTGTGGTGAGTCCTTGGCTGTGTGATTATTTCCTATCCTCCTCCTCCACCTCCTTCTCTTAGTAGTTCACGTCCTCCCTCCGGTCCTCTCCAGACAGTCCCGCTACTTGCTTCCGTCTCCTCTCCTCGATCCCAGACAGACTAAAGTTGTCACGCTGAGAGGAGGCAGAGGGCGACGTCCACCACTGTTTCCAAGGTGTGTGTGTGTGTGTGTGTGTGTGTGTGTGTGAAAGTAAGGACATTGTGGTATAAAGTTTAAAGTACAGTTACAGGTGATATTCTCTGTAGTATGTATGTTCCTATGTTATTTGTGGACATAAGAGTATCTGATATCTCTTTAAAACGACTTGCTGACTCGACACTCACAACCTGGTTACTGAATCTTTTCTAGCCGTGTGTTGCCATATTTTAGAACCAGCCTCCTTCGTTCGTCTTTTCTTTCAAAGTCTAAGTTATCATGATTGAAAGTATCAATTCTTGTTCTTATTGCTAAACTTAATCTCTTCAGTATCACGCAGCGTTTTCATATTTATTCTGCTTATATGACAATTTTATACGACTTCAAAAACATATGTAGGGATTAAAATAGTAAAGACTGGGCATCTTTTAACCTCCATAGACTCTTCCTAATGAAAAAAAATCGTCTAATCACACACACAAATATAATGGTAAAAATGCGTCTCAGTATATTGAAGGGATTAAAGGTCTTGTCCACACACTAAAAATGCTTCAAGCTATATAGGAAAAGAGTAAAACTATTATTACAACGCCAGGAATCGAATTAGGAACTTCGGCGTGACAGACAAGATATGCACCGCTCAACCACCGATAAATTGGGGAAGATAGTGTTGGGGAGAACAGGACGTAACTTGGTGCACTTCATTGGGGATGCGCTCAGCTCCACCCCACCCCAGCACCACTGCTCTCCTCCCCACACCACCAATCACCGCCTTCCTCCTCCCCCGCCATGCCCAGACCATCACAGCTCATGGATTAGATTAGGAGCACACAATTTGGGCCAGAAACCCTGTTAGAGGTGAGCCGCGGCCGGGAGACAACATACCCACCACTCTCCTTTAGTCTGTCTGTCTGGCGCTCTTACCATCAATACATTCACCAGGAGTGTCTGTGTTTTTGTTGTATATGTGCATGTTTTTATGTATGTTTGTTTGCTAGTCTCTCTCTCTCTCCTGAAATATCTCTACTATTATACTAAATTAATTTAGATTGTCTGTTACAGTAGCAACTCTTCAAACACGTCGGCGAGGAGAAAAAAAGTTTAATTAATTCATTCCAATCTTTCAATCTTTAACGAAAATAATACAACTTACACACACACACACACACACACACACACACACACACACGGAACGAGGAAAGGTTAAGATAAATATTCTTCCAAGTTCATCTCACACCCTTCCTCTAAGTCACCAGCCACGCGTTCTGCCCACTCCTTTCCTCCCTACCCCCCAAATTTAAACGCTCTCTCTCTCTCTCTCTCTCTCTCTCTCTCTCTCTCTCTCTCTCTCTCTCCGCAGCCTTAAACATACGCCAGGTGGGATACGAAGCGGCGTCAGGTAAGCTCAGGTGCTCTCTCGGGAAAACTCATTAACGTGTTCCCAGGTGAGGGGGGGACCTGACCTGTCCTGACCTGACATGTTTGACCTCCCCCACCCGTCACTTCTTCCAGAGTGGAAAGTAAATGCGGTGGAAATAATTTACTGTACTATATTGTTTTCGTATATTTTTTTAGGAGAGTAAACCTAAGCAAGTTCAGAGACATGAATTATAATGGTTGGTACAGAATTCAAGGAAATGTAAGGACTAAAAAGAGTGAATACAGGAATATGCGGTGAACTGGAAGTAATGTATTGGAGTATATAGTGCAGAAAAGGTAACATTATTTTATATATATATCATTAGGTGAGTTGTAGAATTAGTGGAAAAATGACACAAATGGCAACAG
>NC_059275.1:10719533-10729533 GCF_017591435.1 Portunus trituberculatus
ATCGTTGTTGTTGTTGTTGTTGTTGTTGTTGTTTTATCCTCTCCCTCCTAGCCGCCCCAATAAATAAACCCAGAAAACATAGAAAAAAAAAAAAAACAAAGTAATGGCAGTTTTTACATAGAGGTACATAAATGGTGCTAATGATTCCTGTCCATTAATCTGAACAGTAAAACCAGTCCCGATAATCGCCCCGCAGCAGCCACACGCCTCATTAGGTATGCATGCAGGTACAGCTCATGGCGTAATGGTGTAATGGCTCTCTATGGTATTAATTACATGAGTTTACCTTCATTACTAACCAGAAAAAAATAATGATAGTTTTGTGGAGTTTACTTGTACACATAACGACTTGAAATGTACAGAGAGAGAGAGAGAGAGAGAGAGAGAGAGAGAGAGAGAGAGAGAGAGAGAGAGCATAACTGTTCCTGGACAAAGAGCCTTTTGGGGACGGGATGGGACGGGGCCGGGGAGAGTGAAGGCTCGTCTTGGGAAGCAGGTAATGCCGCGTTCTGTAAACTTTGCTAATTAAAGAGTTTGTGTTTGAGTTGCTTCGATACTGAAGTTTTAGCCTCAACGCGAATATATAGTCCTGGGAGGGCGGGAGAGGGAGGGAGAGAGGAGAGAGAGGGAGGGATGAAGCAAGGGAGGAAGGAACGGCGTGAGGGACTAAGGCAGGGAGAGACACAAGTTAGGATGGGATGGGAGGAAAGAACCTAGGGAGGGAATGAGGGAAGGAAATACGAAGGGAAAGAGGGAGCTAGGGAGGGAGGAAGGAAGGAAAAGGAGATGGAAGGAGGGAAAAAAGAGACGATGGGAAGGAGGGAAGAAGGCAAAAAAAAGACGAAAAAAGGAGGAAAGTGGGAAAAGAGACAAAAGAAATGATAAAGGGAGGAAAGAGATGAGAAAGTAAAGGATGAAAGAAAGGAGGAAAGGAAATAGGCAAAAATGAATAGAAAAAAAGTGACTAAAAAGTAAAATGAAAAAGTAAATGGTAGAGAAATATAGAAAAGAGAAAGGAAGGAATGGATGAGAAACGGAAGGAAAAAAAGAAGAAAAAATGAAAGAGTGGGTGGGTGGAGGAAAGAAAAGGCAGGAGTAATGGATGGGGGAAGTTAGTGGAGGGAGAAAGGAAAGGATAGGAGGATTAAGGAGAATTGTGGTATAGGGAAGAGAGGAGAAAGAGAAGGAACCAGAGAAGAGAGAAGGAATGTAGCAAAAGAATAAACAAAAAGAGGATAAAGGAGAGGAAAAGGAAGAAAATGAAAAATACTAAAAGAGTAAAGAAAATAAAGAAGATAAGAATAAAAAAAGGACGATGAGAATTAATGAAACGAAAGATAACAAACACATGGAAGAGGAAAAGGACAAGAGAGATAAGGAAAATTAAATAAAGACGTGAACAAGGAAATATAGAATAGACAAATAATCAAAAGAGGAGAGAGATGGAGGGGAGGGAATGGAAGGAGTGGGAGAGAGGGGACGAAAGAAGGGAGAGGAAGAGTGAGAGGAAACAAGACAACGCTGGTAGGGGAGAAGGAATCACTAAGAATTATTGAAGAACGGAATAAAGAATGGAAGATTGGCAGGCGGGGAGAGAAAGAGAGACAGAGGCGGAGAAGAACACATGGAACAGAGGAAGGGAGGAGAGGGAGGAGGAGGAGGAGGAGGAAGGGAGAAAAGTGAGAGAATAGGTGTAATAAAAGAAGATAAAAGTAAGAGATTGAGACTGATAATAGTAGTAAGAATTAAAATAATGCATGAACATGGCTACAAAATAGGAAAGAGTTAATGATTTGTTCTCTCTCTCTCTCTCTCTCTCTCTCTCTCTCTCTCTCTCTCTCTCATTATAAGTTCTCTCTACACTCACAAACACCACAAACACTCCACCTGTGCTCTTCCTCCTATCCCTCTTCCTCCTCTTCCTCCTCCTCCTCCTCCTCTCCCCAAGTTGTCAATCAGCAATATTCACCGCAACACACGAGCAAACTAAATGGAAAGGGACACAGACACAGGACACAGGACACAGTTGCCTTAGAATTTGCTACACATGCGTCAACTGTGTCTCTAGGGGCTTGAAGGGCGCTGGAGGCTTGTCTGTATGCATGTGTGTCTGTTTCACTCGTGTGCGTGTGGATAGGGGTGATGGAGGGGGTGATGGAGATTAAAGAAGGGCAGCGGTGAGGTGATGGGAGGAGTGGCTTTGAAAGGGTGTTTTGATATGTGGTAAGTGTTTATGTAGCGTTATTAAGGGTAAGTGTGAGTGGTGGGTTGTTGGTGTTGCTACTGTTGCTACTGCTGCTGCTGGTACTGTTACTGCTATTGTCATGTACTACTGCTAAAACTACTACTACTACTACTACTACTACTACAACTACTATATTACTATTACAATTACTATATTACTACTACAACTACTACCATTATTATCATTTTTACACATCAATACAGTCAAGAGAGAGAGAGAGAGAGAGAGAGAGAGAGAGAGAGAGAGAGAGAGAGAGAGAGAGAGAGAGAGAGAGAGAGAGAGAGAGAGAGAGATCAAAAACATTACCAAGTCAATTATAACACACACACACACACACACACACACACACACACACACACACACACACACACACACACACACACACACACACACCATTTCAATAACAGTCACATCCAGTTTCCTTTTCCCTTTGTTGCTCAATTTAAGCTCCCCTATTAAGCTCTGACATATCTCCTATTATTAAATGTACATCCCCTTTCCCCCGAGGGAGCAGCGGCCCCCTCACGCCCCCCGCGTCGACCCCTAGGGCATGGAGGGGTCGGACGGGGAAAGAGAGCGGAGGAAGGGGGGGTGGGAGGGAGAGGAGGGAGTGTAGAGGAAAGAAGAGTAAAAAGTGAAACAGCAATTATTTCCATGGGAGGGTTCTGAGAGAGAGAGAGAGAGAGAGAGAGAGAGAGAGAGAGAGAGAGAGAGAGAGAGAGAGAGAGAGAGAGAGAGAGAGAGAGAGAGAGAGAGAGAGAGAGAGAGAGAGAGAGAGAGAGAGAGAGAGCTGTTTCATTGTTTTCCATGTCATTACCTTCAGTTTCCTGCTAGTTATCAATAATTTACACTTGCACAATGGAGGGAGAGAGAGAGAGAGAGAGAGAGAGAGAGAGAGAGAGAGAGAGAGAGAGAGAGAGAGAGAGAGTCTAAGAAAAAACCCTCATAATGACTAAAATATCAGCTGATGTTTGTTTTTCCTCCTCCTCCCCTTCCCTCTCCTCCTCTTCCTCCTCCTCTTCCTCCACCTCCTCCTCCTCTTCCTCCCTCAGAGAGTAATAGAATAGTGATTATCTCTTAAATGGTAAAGTCTGGAATGACCCCCCTTCCTCTTGTTTTTGTTCTCCTCTTCCTCTTCCTCCTAAGACCTCAACTTTTTGCTTCGAGAGCCGAGCATCAGGCCAACTTCAACTCTTAATTGGCTACGTTCCCTGAATCTGCCTCGCGCTGTGTTAGTTTGGATCGTTAGGGGAGTGAGGATTACGTCGGGTTGCGGCAGTGGTGGTGGTGGTGGTGGTGGTGATGATGGTAGTGGTGGTGGTATGAGGTGTACGAATAGTAGTAGTAGTAGTAGTAGTAGTAGTAGTAGTTGTTTTGTTGTTGTTGTTCTAGTGTCTTTGTAGCAGGAGTACGTAAAGGCAGTAAGTAATATTGATAATAACAATGATAATAACAATAATAATAATAACAATAATAACAACAACAAGAACAAGAACAAGAACAATACATACCACCAATAATGATAAGACAACAAAAGCAAAAAAAAAAAAAAAGATCCCAAATATACAAATGAATAAACAAGTAACTAAACAAAAAAAAAAAATACACTAACAACTAATTTAAACAAAAACTAAGAGAAAACTCCGCTGAGCACTGAAACATTTCCCATTTTCCAGAAACAATAAAGGTAAACTTCTATAATTTTTGTACGACAGCATTTAACTAGTATACATTTATTTGAGGCAGCATTTCCAGACGCAAGAAAATAGGACACACACACACACACACACACACACACACACACACACACACACACCTTTGGTCACATGGCACTCAGGAGAATTCTGCCTATGTGAGAAAGAAAAGACACTACCCCCCTCCCCGATCTCTCTCTCTCTCTCTCTCTCTCTCTCTCTCTCTCTCTCTCTCTCTCTCTCTCTCCCTTCCCACGTCTAAATCTTTCTCTCTAGTGACTTCCTACCGAAAACATTTTCTCGTTCCATTGTTTCTTAGTTAATTGGAGAGAGAGAGAGAGAGAGAGAGAGAGAGAGAGAGAGAGAGAGAGAGAGAGAGAGAGAGAGAGAGAGAGAGAGAGAGAGAGAGAGAGAGAGAGAGAATAATAAGTGAATGATCCCTCGAAAGAAAAACAGGAACAAGAAAAACAAATAAGTCAAAGTAATAAAATTCAGCATGCAGAGAAAAATATCATAATGAGGAGGAGAAGGAGGAGGAGGAGGAGGAGGAGGAGGAGGAGGAGGAGGAGGAGGAGGAGGAGGAGGAGGAGGAGGAGGAGGAGAAGAAGAAGAAGAAGAAGAAGAAGAAGAAGAAGAAGAAGAAGAAGAAGAAGAAGAAGAAGAAGAAGAAGAAGAAGAAGAAGAAGAAAAGGAGGAGGAGGAGGAGGAGGAGGAGGATCAAAATATGATGCAGTGAAATCAACATTTATAGAAAAAAATAAAGAGACACATAAAAAAGACAAAAAATGAGAAGTGAACGAGGAAAAATGAAATAATGAGAGAGAGAGAGAGAGAGAGAGAGAGAGAGAGAGAGAGAGAGAGAGAGAGAGAGAGAGAGAAGACCATCCGTGAACAATAATAAAAACACGATCATCAAACGACACACACACACACACACACACACACACACACACACACACACACACACACAAATTCATTCACTTTGATTAATGGAAAACAATAACCTCACTTCAATCATGTCTTATTCATTGTTACTCATCCTTTGACAATTCCCCTTAGACGTCCACCAAGCTCCCTTCCCCCCACAGCCCTCCTTCATGCAGCAGTCACGTCAGGATCCTAGGCAGTGGCGGGAAGGCGAGGCTTTGAGAGGGAATCAGATCACGGAATAGTAAGGCAGTCTTTGCATAATCGTATTAAAACAAACATTGAAAGGATTCTGGAGTGTGGAGGAGCGTGCAGGCGTGTGTGTGTGTGTGTGTGTGTGTGTGTGTGTGTGTGTGTGTGTGTGTGTGTGTGTGTGTGTGTGTGTGTGTGTGTTTGGGGAGTTTGCTGTGGTGATAAGAAAGAAAGAAAGAAAATGTATTTAGTGCTCTGACTTTTTGTGGAGGTGGTGCTTTCCTCATGGTATTTTCTTTCACTGGTGTATAATTGAGCATATATTTTTTATTTACATTATAAGTATGATTCTTTTTTGTATCTTTTATTATATTAGTTTCACCCTTTTTTATCCGTTTTTCCAAGATACGTTTATAGAATGTCATGTGCTTAACGAATTATAGCTTGGTTTTATCTTACGAATTCTATACATTTTTTCCTCTTTCCCTTTCATTAGTGTTGATATTAATTACACTTAGTCATTGTTTTCTCTTTGCCACCACGAGTTACATTTTTACGTGCCCACTAATAAAAGGTGTTATTATTCTGTCAACCTTCCTACCAGACTGACTATCCTTGTGAAGTTTCCAGGCAAGCATTATTAGTGACTATCTTTATTTGCTCTCTCTAAATACATTCCTCGATGCACACCACGTAGAACAGCATTCTCTATTCAGCCTAAGTCTTGCACCAGAAAGAGCGAATTACTGCAGCCACGCATTAGTATTAGCATTCAGTCACTACCTCCACTTTTTTTTTTCGTTTTATACTCTTAAATGTGCGCCAAATAATTCCTAGTTCTTATTAAGTGTGACTCTCTAAGAACGAATTATTTATATTTGGTGTCTAAGGAAGCATCATTAGTATTCAATGGGTATTCATGTTAGTTTTATTTATCTTTAATTTCTACACATTTAAAAGCACACCAAACAAGTTTCAGCTTTTATTGAGTCACTAGAGCGAACTTATGGTGTCCAGACATTTTTTTTTTAGAATTTACTTACTATTTGTATTGTTTTCTCTTGCTACACTCTTAAATGTTCACCAAAGAAATTTCTCCCTTTATCCAGTCTTACTTTTACACTAGAACAGATCGGTTATTCTTTCTCAAGTGTCAAGGCAAACATTTATCTTCCATTCAGTTACTCTCGCTATTGTTTTCCCTCAGTACAGTTTTAATTAAATGCTCCCCAACTACATATACTGCATCACTGTCCATATTCTTTTTACCAGCAACGCAGTAGAAATAAAGAGTATTATATTTCATGCGTTCAGACGAGCTTTATCTTCCACTGAGTCACTTTCCCTACTGCCTTCTCTCAGTACACGCCTAGGTGTGTACAAAAGAAATTACAGTCTTTGTCGTAAGTCTTAACACTTCCACTGCTCTTGTTGTATTCTGGTAACATTTAAAGCAGAAAGAAGTATAGTTTGCTTTGACAGATAAAGTAAAGAGGGAACAAAACTGTGATATTTGTATTTTCTGGCCTTCGTAAGTATTTGAACATGCTTTAGTATAGAAATAAGTGTCTGAAGAGTTGTAAGGGAGTGTGAGAAAAGTCCTTCACTGCGATATGCAACAATTCACATCATTAGAAGTACTGCAGAAGCTCTTTACAAACACCTCCAAGAAAGAGAAAGGCATTAAAAGATTAGATTTCTCATGTATAAACTGTAGAATTGTTAGTGGCAGCTGTAGAAGAAATAGTGTCCTAACCTAACCTACCCAAGAGTTATACAGTACCGTCAGGACAAGCACTTTACTTACTAACATACTCTATCTACAGTTTACCCTTAGTATAGTTCTAAAATGCCCTAACTACATCACTGTCCATATGACTTTTACCACCAGCAACACCACAGCAAACTACACGTTGTATCTCAAGTGTCCAGACAAGAATTATCCTCTTGACACTTACTTCCCTTATCGTCCTCTCTCTGTACAGTTTCAGATGCGCGCCACCTCCATCAGTGTCCATATTTTTCCCCCAGCGGCGCCACAAGACCCGCCACACTCTCCATTAAGTGTCACGCGCGCGGAAAACAATTGGGTGGATCGAGCTGCGCCTGTTTGTCACTCGAGGTTTAATTTCATTACTTATCGCGTGAAAGTTAGCAGTGAATGAAGAAAGTTTGTTTTGCTCCTCCCGGGACTCGCGGTAAATCTTTCTGGACTGTTGTGAAGTGGGTGTCTGGGAGGAGTCGCGGTTCTTTCTTGCCAGTGATGGAGAGTCGTGGTTCCTTTTGTTGGAATTTGCCTCGTATGCGCTTGGGCTTCACACGTCGCCGCTACACACACTCGCCGGCAACAATTCAACCTTTGTGTGGCCTCTTGGGACTTGTTAGATTAGTGTATTACGAACATACGAACATAATAGAATAAGGCAAGCTGCAAAAAACCATCACTAGCCGTCTCTGTGAAATATGCCTACAATACCTACTTCCTTCCATCATCCCAATCCATAAATTTGTCTTCTCTTAAAGCTCCCAAATGACTCAGCACTAACAACCTGATTACTGGGTCTATTCCATTCATCTAAGACTGTCTAAGAATCAATTCCTTATCCTTTTCCTGGATCTATTATTTTCAAGATTTTAGTTGTTATACATTATAATTTATAAACAATTGTATATCATTAAATCCACAGGCACAATGTAAAGCTCAGTGATTTATTCATTTACTAATTTCCATAGAGGGCAGACATATAGCGAAAAAGAATCATCAAATATTAAATGAAATAGGAATATAAAAAAGCTTTCCAGACTCGGAGGGTTTTCAAATAAACAAAAGATCGTCCTCAACTTCTACTGTTGATACATTAAAGAAAAAGAAAAAAAAAAGGATTAAAAAACATACAGAAGGAAAAAATCTTCATTACCAAAAAGCTGCCATTCAAAGTCTTACTCATGAAGAAAAAATGTTATTGTTAGTTTACATTTCTTGCTTTTTTTCTTTAATTTTCCTTCAGCAACGTTCCCAAGACGCTCAGTAGGAAGAGGAGGAGGAGGAGGAGGAGGAGGAGGAGGAGTAAGGATTATACTGCTTCTGTTTAGAATATTATACTTTTTACCTATCTTTTTATTTATTGACATTTATACAAAGTGTGTGTGTGTGTGTGTGTGTGTGTGTGTGTGTGTGTGTGTGTGTGTGTGTGTGTGTGTGTGTGTGTGTGTGAATACATCTGGTTTTAATTAACGTGTACGCTTTACCTGCTTCACTTAAAAAAGAAAAGATGAAGAAAAAAATAATAAAATGTAACAAGATAAAACGAAAGAAAAGAAAAGGAAAAAAAAAGGAAAAGAAGGAAATCGAGTCTACAAAACCAAGTGACAACATTATATCCTCTACTTCTCCCACCACCACCACCACCACCACCACCACCTAAGGATTTCGAACCACCTTCTTCTCCACCACGAATCCCAATCAGAACATTAACCTTAATTGGTAGAGTCATTACCGCGGTGTTTCAAGCGATAAACGCGAGCGGCGCATCCAGTTCGCCGCCGCCAAATAGCTCATTCGCTTCTACTTTCACCATCAAAGGGAGTCGTAAAGAGAAAGGAGGAGGTGGGGAGAGTAGGGGAGAGTAAGGGGAGAGTAGGGAAGGAAGGGATTTTGTTGCAGCTCTTAAAGTCACGATGCATTTCTTTCTGGTGATGCTCGTGATAGTGATGGTGGTGGTGGGGTGGTGTAGGAAGATGGTGCGGAGTAGTTGTTGTGGTGTGGTGTTGAAGTATTGGTGGTGAAGCAGTATGGTGGTGACATGTGACTATGAGGGGACGCTGGTAGAAAAGAGCAATAATGGTGATGGAGAAATAGTACAGTGATGATAACGATGTAAACCACAAAAAGGTCATCACAGACAACACAACACACATGGAGGAAGAACCACCACCACCACCACCACCACCACCACCACCACCACTAGTACAAGAACACAACAGATTACCAAGCAAACACCAAGAAAACACTCTTCCTTCCACTCACAACTCCAACGAAAACATCACCGGAGGAATCTGAGAATGCCACACTTTTTGGCACAAGACTCGCCAGGGAATGGGTGTTTAATAAGACCCCCAAGTCCCTGCCGACCTAAAAACTCTAGGCAGCGCACATAACTGAGGAGGAGGGGTGAGGGTTGAGGGGAATAGGGTGAGGGGAGGATAGTGAGGGGAGACACAAACCAAACCTCAGTCAATCCTTAGAGATAAAACTTTTCCCTCGTTTACTAATAACCGAAGCACCTCTTACAGATCCTCGTCAGTGCTGGGATGAAACATTACCTTCAAGGGCTTCCGGGACTTTCAGGGGCTTTGAAGAGGCTGCAGGAGGGAGAGGAGGGAGAGGAGGAGACCCTGTAACCCCTGTCCTCGTCTTCGTGTCCTCAGGGAAGTCGCAGGAGCTCAAAGTGTCCCAAACAATATGACTCGGACACAATCTCTCTGACCAATCTGCTACAAATGTTGAAGAGATCATTTGTTACCGCTCAGTCCGCGTGCCCTTCTTGTCCCGAGCACTGAGAGAGCCAAGAAATCTCATCTCTTCTTTTTCCTCTTCACCTCATCCCTCCTTCCTTCCCTCTGGCTATCTCATCTCCCTCATCCTCTCTCTCTCTTCCTCTTCTCTGTTCATCACCATTCGTAGAAGTCAAAGAAGGTTGCATCCCCTACTCTTCTTCCTCTTCCTTCTCTTCCTCCTCCTCCTCCTTCGTCAGTTCCAAGGTCCAGCAGATCAGTGAGGGATTCTAAATTCTCCCCGCGGCCCGAGACTCAAGCCACGACAGACACACTAAGCCAGGGAGTTAAAGAAGAACACTATCTCTTCCCTCCATCGCTTGGCCTATTGATTCCTGCTGCTCCTTTTTTGCTCCCCTCGTGTTATCTCTGTCTCTGTCTGTCTGTG
>NC_059275.1:10734533-10747033 GCF_017591435.1 Portunus trituberculatus
CCCTTCCTCCTTTTATTCATGTTCTGATGTCTTCTCTTCCTCTCCTCTCAATAATTGCTTTTCTGTTTGTCTGTCTATCTGTCTGTCCATGCCTTTCCATCCTCCATCTCTTCTCTCTTTCTTTATTTGTTCGTGTGCCATCTCAAATCCCTCTGTCTTCCCTTCTTTATTCATGTTCCAGAGTTATTCAGCTTTCTCTCTTTCCTCAATTTTTATCCTGTTCCTCCGTCATACCTTTTTCTGCTCCCTCAGTCATCCCTTTCTTTATATTTCTGTTCGACGCTTGTTCCGTTACTGTATCTTTGTTTCTGTGTTGTTCTCTTCCTTGTGACACATTTCTTTCTCTCCCTGTTGATCCACGTTCCCTTCCTCCCCTGTAATACTGTCCTCTGTATCTGTGTGTTCTTCTATACCACTCCCTTGTCTTTTATCCCCCAAAATTCTGTACTTCGTTCCCTCCCCTGTCTCCTCTCCTCTCTCCTCCATGCACTTCTTCTTCCCATCTTTTACGCCTCTGTACTTCCCTTTCATGGTACAGTGCTCCCATATCTCTATTCCCAATGGTACCCTTCTTTTCTTTTTACAACCCGCGTCCCTCTCCAGCCCTGGCAACCTGATTTTACACCTCCACGTTCTCTCTGGCACCTCACTCCTGCTCCTACACCTTCTGCACCTTAGCACCGGTGACATATTTGTTTTGGCACCCGTTTTCTTTTCCATCTTTGTTGTTTAATACTAGTGATATATTTTTTTGCTTTATATTGCTTCCACACCTTTGTCTTTCTAGTGACATATTTGTTTTGGCGCTCGTTTTTCTCTCCATCTTTGTTTTCTAACACCTTATTTTTTGGTTCATATTTACTTCCACACAACTGTCTTTCTATTTTCTTTTTGTTTTGGACACTCCTATACTGCTATACATTTTTTTTGTCTTCTAACTTTAATGACAGCTTTGTTTTGCGGACATAACTACTCCTTCATTTTTGCTTTTTAACACTTGTGGCACCAATTTGTCATTTTTTTTCCTACACCTTTGTCTTTATGCAAGGTCACATAATAGTCTCTTGTCACGTGTTAGCTTTTGTTCTTTATTTTATACATCAGTGCATTTTTATTAATTTTTCTTTTCTCTTCTGAAATATTTTTTGCTGGATTTCTCTACTTGAATAATTTTTTTTGCTTCTTTTTATGTTATCTTTATTTTCAGTCAATCTACGGTTTTCGTCTCTTTTGTATATTTGCTTTCCTATTATGCCTGGTCTTATATCTTTTGACACTAATGACAATGTGTATTTACAAGTGATTCTATATACATTTACCGTTCTGTCCTCCTGTTATTCGGTTCAAACGTATCTCCATCACATAGTCTTCCCCCTTTCCCTTACATCAAACACCTATCCTCATGCTTCCTGACACCGTGGCATCCCTGGCACTCTATTTTCATTCGATGGGGTTCTCTATACACTCAGTCTGGTTTCTCTCTCCTCTTTATATTCCCTACAAAGTCTATATCTCGCCTCTTCTTTACATATGTGTCCCTTTATGATAGCAGTTCTCATACCTCGTGGCACCCTTGGCACTCTGCTATGGCATTCCCACATTCCCCAGGGCAGCCGTGTTCCACTTCGCTGCTGCAACTATTACCATCCTGGCCGCCTTACATGCTTACGTCCTTCATAAGTCAGTTCTGAGCGTCCCTGGCACTCTCCCCTCACCGGCCAGACACTTCGAGGACATCGCTCTTACGTCTCCCCTCCTCCCCCTAACAGCGGGATGCCGTTCTTTCCATCTCCCTCCCTCCTCCAGTACTAGCTCTTCCCTCCCTCTCTGGCACTTGGCACTTTATCGCCGCGTGGTGTGAGCGAGGACAGTGCCAGGACAGTGCCAGCGTGGTGCCAGCGCGGTGAGGCGGCGACCGAATCCAAGAGACCTGACATCTCCCACTTCGAGGCTCCGTCAGGTTCGCTTCAAGAACGTCACGAAAATTCAAATCCGTGACAAATACGATTTTTTTTTTTTTTTTTTAATGCAGGAATTTATACTTTTGCAACACTAATTTTATATGAGGTTTAAATTTTCAGCATGTTATTTTTTTACACGATTTTATTATGCTACGTAAAAAAAAAAAAAAAAAAAAAATAGAATATGCACCTTACACAAAATAACGTGTATTATTATTATTATTATTATTATTATTATTATCATTATTATTATCATTATTACTACTATTATTATTACTATTATTATTATCATTATCATCATCATTATCATTATTGGTACAGGAAAATGTGGAAGGCATAGGATATCAAAAAGTAAGAATGATAAGGGGAAGAATAATTTAGGCGAATGATAATAAAGAAGGAGGATAAAAGAGACAAAGGAGAGAAAACAAGAGGATAAAAAGGGGAAATATAGTAAGAAAGAAAAAAAAGAGAAGCATAGTAAAGAAACAGGAAGAAAAGAACGTATGATACTAAAGAAGGAGACGAAAAGGAGAAGGACAGGAAAGAAGAAAGGTAAAAAAAAAAAGTAAATAATACAAGAAAATAGAAAAAAAAAATTGTAAAGACGAAGAAAAGTAAAACGAGAAGATAAAAGACAATAAAGGAGATGAAAAAAAACTAAGCTAAAGAAAAGGATTGAAAAAGAAAATAATGGTAAAGACGAAGGACAAAATAAGAAAAAACAGCAAAAAGGAATAAAAAAGAAAGACAAACAATACGAAAAGAAAATAGAAACAAAATACAGTAAAAAAAAAGGATAAACAAAAGAAATGCACAAAAGAAAAATGAAAAAAAGAGAAAAAGAGCAGAAGATGAAGAAAATGAAAACAGGAGAATAAAAGACAAAAAAAAAAAAAAAAAAAAAAAAAACACAACAGATAGTAAAACCAAAGGACACTAAAGTATAAGGACTAACCCCACCAGTCCACCACCACCATACCCCTACACCGAGAATTATAGGATGCTACAGACAAGAGGTCCTACACGGGTACTAAATAAAGTCACACATACTCCTACAATATTAAAGGCGAAGGAACCTCCCCACCAAGGCCTTGAGGGGATCTTTATGGCAGTGGTGGTGGTGGTGGTGGTGGTGGTGGTGGTGGTGGTGGTGGTGGTGGTGGTGGTGGTGGTGATGGTGGTGGTGGTGGTTTAGGAGTAAAATCGTGGAGTATGTAAACTCAGACGACCATTTCCCAGCCTGTCACTTCCTATCCTCCACTTGCCTTCACTCCTCCTCCTCCTCCTCCTCCTTCTCCTGCTCCTCCTTTATCGGTCTCCCCACCTCCTTCCTTCTTTCTCGCAGCATATATCCCGTTTTCTCCTTCTGATTCTCCTTCTCTCCCTAGTCTTTCATCTTCTCCTTCTCCTTCACCTATCCTTCTTCAACTCCTTCTCCACCTTCTCTTTCTCTTCCTCCTCGACACTTTCCGTTAGTCAGTGAGGGGAATCTGAAAGTGCAATGAAGTAGAGGAAGAAATGGAGGAGGAGGAGGAGGAGGAGGAGGAGGAGGAGGAGGAGGAGGAGGAGGAGGAGGAGGAGGAGGAGGAGGAGGAGGAGGAGGAGGAGGAGGAGGAGGAGGAGGAGGAGGAAGAGGAGGAGGAGATGGAAGGCGTTTGAGAAGTAGGCAACGGGTAGTTCCTTCTGTCAATATCAGAACTTGCCTTCTCGTTGAATGCATGACGGCGCCCTTCAGACACCAGAGGGCCTTGGGAGGGCGAGGAGTGAGGGGGGAGGGAGAGAAATCAAGGGGGGATGCGAAATGAGGAAAGGAGGGAAGAAG
This sequence comes from Portunus trituberculatus, assembly GCF_017591435.1. NCBI lineage: Eukaryota > Metazoa > Arthropoda > Malacostraca > Decapoda > Portunidae > Portunus > Portunus trituberculatus. The sequence continues at coordinate 10,738,320 of NC_059275.1, forward strand.
AGGAGGAGACCGACATGAAAGAAAGAAGATGGAATAAAAAAGAAAACGTAATAAATGTATGGCAATTTTTCTGATATATTTACGTAATGCAGTCTCTCTCTCTCTCTCTCTCTCTCTCTCTCTCTCTCTCTCTCTCTCTCTCTCTCTCTCGTATTCATGGATTTTGTAAGTGTCGCGGAAAGTGAATGAAAGTGAATAAAGTGGAGGAGTTTATGACTTGGTGATGTAATGCTTGGATGGAGGAAGAAGAAGAGAGAGGAGGAGGAGGAGGAGGAGGAGGAGGAGGAGGAGGAGGAGAGCTGGACACATGTGATGCAAATTTGAAGCAGAATCTTAGTCCACCGTGACTGATATATCATCCATGACACAAGAGGAGAAAAGGAGGAGGAGGAGGAGGAGAAAGGACAAAATACGAGGTAAAACTGTAGAAATGAAGGAGGAAGGGAAATTGGAAGAGAGAGAGAGAGAGAGAGAGAGAGAGAGAGAGAGAGAGAGAGAGAGAGAGAGAGAGAGAGAGAGAGAGAGAGAGAGAGAGAGAGAGAGAGAGAATATGATGATGATAAAACGACGAAAAACGAAATCTTTCATATCTTCACAAAATTACTTTATTATTTAGGTTTTCTTTCCTCTTGGTTTCTTGATAATATTTCCTTTTTTTTTATTTCTCCACATTTTTTTCTTTCGTTTTACTTGGGTTTGTTTAGTTGTCTGTATATCAATTTTTCCTTATTTATTGTATTACTTACTTTTCTTATTTCAAAATGTGAAAAGTAACCTTCAATGTTAAGTTAGTGAAAGCACAAGCGAATAATTACTTTGTGTAGAAGAAAATATTACCTTCTGCACTTCCCTCTTTAAGTTTTTTGGAGTAATTTCAGTCTTGTTACCTCTTTAGCCTCCACCTGTCTGGCTGATGGAGATAAAAAGCCACTCTCTCTCTCTCTCTCTCTCTCTCTCTCTCTCTCTTTCCAATTTACCTTCCTCCTTCATTTCAACAGTTTCATCTTGTATTTTGTCCTTTCTCGTCTTCTTCCTCCTCCTCCTCCTCCTCCTCCTCCTCCTCCTCCTCCTCATAAATATTCGTGCTTCTTAATTTTCTTCTCTTTTATGTTGTTAGTTTCATATTTTTTTTGCTTATCTTTTTATTGTTCACTTTTAATTTCGTTGATTCAAACAATAAAACATTGCCAAGGAAAATATCGAAAGGGAAAAGTTCAGAGGAAATTATGTAATGAAAAGAACTGTACAGACAAGAGGGAAAAAATCTCACAGGGAAAGAAAAGGCCAGGGATGTTAAGGGAAAAAAAGGAAAATTGTTCATCCAAGAGGAAACATTATAGGAAAAATATTTAAGATAGAAATGTTCAAAGGGGAAAAATGTCAGAGGAAAAGAAAAAGGTAGGCCATGAATGTGAAGAGGAAAAAGAAAAATTGTCCATCCATGGGGAAAATATTATGGTAAAAAAGAAAAAGGGAGAAATTTAAAAGGAAAAATTCTAATGGGAACAATATCACAGGAAAAAGATAAAGGATGTCACGGAAAAAAAGGTAATCTTATATCTAAGGGAAAATATTATGGAAAAAGAAAAAGGGAGGAAATCTAAGAGGTAAAAATCTAAGGGGAATAATATCAGAGGAAAAAAAGATAAAGGATGTTACGGAAAAAAAAGGAAAATTGTTCATCCAAAGAAAAATATTATGGGAAAAGAATGAGGATATTTAAGAGGAAAAAAATGTCGAAAGTGGAAAAATGTCACAGGAAAACTAAAGGCCAAGGATGTCAAGAGGAAAGAAAGGACGATTGTTCTTCCAAGGAAAAAATATTAGAAAAAACAAAAATGGAAGAAATTTAAGAAGAAAAAAACTATTCTAATGGAAAAAAAGAGGAAAATAAAGAAGAAAAAGAACAAAAAAGATAAAAAGATGCAAGAAAAAAAAGAGAATCATTCATCCATTGTGAAAATATAGGAAAAACAAAAAAGGGAAGAAATTTAACCAGTAAAAAAGTTCTAAGAGGAAAATATCACAGGAAACAGAGACTAAAAGATGTGAAGGCGAAAAAGTAGGAAAATATGGCAGAGGACCAACAAATACACACAATGAACTCTATCTTTCCTCCTCCTCCTCCTCCTCCTCCTCCTCCTCCTCCTCCACCACCAGCACGACCACCGCTAAACTAAACTCGCGTCGTCTCCCAGAGTTCATTAATTAAAAGGTTTAGTGGAGTAATGAAACCATAAGTCAGGTGAGGCACGCGACCACCTGTTAGGAGCCACCAAAATTGCGTGCATAGTGGGGAAAAATGCTCTTCCCCCCCACACACTCTCTTCCTCCTCCTCTTCCTCTTCCTACCTCTTCCTCATTCAGTGCGTGTTTCCCTCTTTCTGCTTTTCTCTCTTTCTCTCTGTCTCTCTGTCTCTGCCTCTTTGTTTTGTCTGTCTATATGTCTGTCTGTCTGTCTGTCTGTCTGTCTGTCTGTCTGTCTCTCTCTCTCTCTCTCTCATTATTTACTTGAGTACTTTTAATTTATTCATTCTAACTTTTAAACTATGTCATCTCTCTCTCTCTCTCTCTCTCTCTCTCTCTCTCTCTCTCTCTCTCTCTATCACCCCCACACAGAGGTATTCTCTATTTTCTACCCTATGTGCCTCATTATCTCTGCCACCTGTCTCTCTTCCACACTTTCGACCTCCGTTTTCTTTCCATTTCCCCCTAAAACAGCTTAATCTTCTCCCGCCAACGAGGTATTTTACTCTATTAATTAAGGGAACAACGGGACCACTTGCGTAGGTGAGAGACGAGGGTGGCAAGGTAAGGCTAGGTAAATATTATCCATGCTTTTATATTTTATCTTTTTTTTCGTTTAAAGGGTTGTTGTGTTTTAATGTGAAGTTAAATAGGTGAGAGAAGTAAGGAAAGAAAGATGGTGTAAGGAAGGAATAAGGGAAAAGAAAGGAACGACGAGAATGAGTGAAGAAATAAAGAGGGAAGGGGAAGGAGTAAAGGGAATTAATAAGGAGGGAGGACAAAAAAAAAAAAACGTAAGATTTAAGGAATAAACTAATGATGAAAAGAAGGAATGAGAGATAAAAGAAGGAAGGAGAGGAAAAAATAAAGGAATAAGGAGATAAAATACAGAAGGAATGGAAGAACAAAGAGAGAGAGAGAGAGAGAGAGAGAGAGAGAGAGAGAGAGAGAGAGAGAGAGAGAGAGAGAGAGAGAGAGAGGAACCATTTCTGTACATGACACATAAGGAAGAAAACAAACATCCAATCTCAACTCACATTTATTTTTTTAGCCTTCATCATTTTTAAAACACACACACAACAGAAACACTCTTAATATAGCAAAGTCTAGACTCCACAAGTGGCACAGAAAACACACACACACACACACACACACACACACACACACACACACACACACACACACACACACACACACACACACACACACACACATCAATAAATAAATAAATAAACAAGTAAATACAGGGGAAAAAAGAAGGAAGAGGAGGAGGAAGAGGAGAAAAAGGAAATATGTATTGGAAAAAGAAAATAGACGGGAGGAGAAGAGCAGGACGAGAGGGAGAGGAGTGTGGCGGAGACATGAGGGAGAGGGATGAGAGTGAGGGAGGGGAGAGGGGAGAGAGAGAGGGAGAGGTGCCAGACGTGGAAATGGTCAGCGCCACTAGAGAGCCTCTTTTAAAATCTATTCTGCAGTAAAATATTCGTAAGAGACCATCAAAACCCCATCTGGTGGCCGGGCGAGTAGGAGTAGGAGGAGGAGGAGGAGGAGGAGGAGGAGGAGGAGGAGGAGGAGAGAGGACGAAAGGGAGAAGAAAAAAATAGCACAGGAAACTAGAATAAGAGATAAAGAGGATAATAGAAGGTAAGAGATAAAAAAAAAGATGATAATATGAAAAGTACGATAATGAAGAAAATGAAAAAGGTAGGAAGGAAAATAAGAGAAAAAATTGAAAAGGAATTGAAACAGAAATAAAGAAAACAATGTGAATAAAAGTATACACAATGAAAGTAGTGTATGAAGAGAAGGAGGAATAAAGAACATAAGTGATAATCAGAAAAATGGTTAAGAAAGAGGGAACTAATAAGAAAGGGAGGAAAGAGGAAGTAAAAGAAAAGGGAGGAAGGAAAGACGGTAAGATGGGAAAGGAGAAGAGAGACGAGAAGAGAAGACGACAATAAGTGAAGGAAAGAAAAGAAAGGAGAAGGAAAGATAAGAACAGGAACAAATGGAGGAAGAAGGGAAAACGGTAAGAGGAGATGGTAAGAAGAGAGAGAAGGGGAGACAACAAGAGAGAAGACATGAAAGGGGGAGAGAAAACTAAGAAGAAATGTAGGAATAGAGAGAGGAAAGGCAAGGAAGAAGGGAAAGCGGTAAGAAGAGATGGTAAGAAGAGGGAAGAAGGAATACGGTAAGAAGTGAGGGGAGAAGAGAAGGGAAACAAGGAAAGAGGGGAAACTCAAACAAAAATTTGAATCCGAGGGAAATGTCACATGAGGGAATTAAGTTGACCAAATATTGCAATTACTCAGAAGGAAGGGAATTAACCCGAAGGAGGAGGAGGAGGAGGAAGAGGAGGAGGAGGAGGAGGAGGAGGAAGAGGAGGAGGAAGAGGAGGAGTTATCGAAAAGCAAATACGCTTATCTTTGTTTTCCCGACGCTTTCTCCTTCCATCTCTTATCCTCCTCCTCCTCCTCCTCCTCTTCTTCTTCCGGCTTCCCTTCTTCTCCACCTGCTGAAGGCACTGAAGGAGATAATTATTTCTCTCTCTCTCTCTCTCTCTCTCTCATGAAAATTATCACCTAAGGACGCGACAGACAGACAGAGAGAGAGAGAGAGAGAGAGAGAGAGAGAGAGAGAGAGAGAGAGAGAGAGAGAGAGAGAGATTACCCTAAGACACCAAGGATCCACTTCCACCCGACTTCCTGCTTTTGTCTCCCCTCCTCTGCTGGCTTATCGAGGGCCGCTCAGGACGCCACCAGGACACACAGGGATTCCCGCAGGATACCCAAAGGACTCCCCACAGATTCCTGCTCCAGAATCCTTAACGCCTCCTTCAGATTGATATTATACGGTAGGGAGAGAAAAAGAGGAAGGAGGAGGAGGAGGAGGAGGAGGAGGAGGAGGAGGAGGAGGAGGAGGAGGAGGAAGGGAGAGAAGGATGTCTTAAAGAGGGAAAGGACTCTTGATATCTTAAAATTTATCCCCAAAGCGGCTGCCAAAATCCTCATAAAACCTTGAGAGAGAGAGAGAGAGAGAGAGAGAGAGAGAGAGAGAGAGAGAGAGAGAGAGAGACTGACTGCCTTTATTTTTGTTCTTTTCCCTTTCCTTCCTTCCTTCCTTTCTTCAATTTTTCTTTTCTTGTACAAGATTACTGTCACACTCCAAGGCTGCAACTCTTTTTCCTCTCTTTAAATTTCCCTTTCCACCTCTTTCCCTCCTCTCCCTCTCCTCTCTCCTCTCCTCTGTCCCTCACTCACTCACTCTCTCTGTAGCTTCCTTCAGAACACAAAACATATAATAGTATTTTTTGTTGTGTTAACTTGAGATGAGGTTCTCTCTCTCTCTCTCTCTCTCTCTCTCTCTCTCTCTCTCTCTCTCTCTCTCCATATATATATATATATATATATATATATATATATATATATATATATATATATATATATATATATATATATATATATATATATATATATATATATATATCAGTCTAACCATGTACTGCCTTCCATTTTCATAACAAATAGAATGTATTACAGAGATAGATAGATACATGGATTGATAGATAGATAGAGAGAGAGAGAGAGAGAGAGAGAGAGAGAGAGAGAGAGAGAGAGAGAGAGAGAGAGAGAGAGAGAGAGAGAGAGAGAGAGAGAGAGAGAGAGAGAGAGAGAAATAAAATAGCCAATAATTTCTCGGAAACGAATTTCGGAGCCAAAATGGAAAGACAGGTGTGTGCTCACAAACAAACAAACACACACACACACACACACACACATAAAAAAAAGGAAACGCCAGGTAAAATACAAAACAATATACATACAAAGCTAAATAAAATAAATGAAAATAGAAATAAAAGAGAAACGCGAGAGAGAGAAGAAGAAAAAAGGAGCCAAGAAACAGATTGACCTCGTTTTTCTGCTGTTCTTTCCTCTCCTTTATTTTACGAGTGTGAAAATCGTCTCCTCCAATTTCCTGCGCTTTGTCTTGACACCCAAATGCATATGCAACATTCGCCACCTCACTCTTCCTCCCTCACTCTCACACCTCTCACTCTTCCTCCCTCACTCTCACACCACTCACTCTCACACCTCTCACTCTTCCTCCCTCACTCTCACACCACTCACTCTCACACCTCTCACTCTTCCTCCCTCACTCTCACCACTCACTCACACCTCTCACTCTTCCTCCCTCACTCTCCCTCACTCTCACACCTCTCACTCTTCCTCCCTCACTCTCACACCTCTCACTCTTCCTCCCTCACTCTCACACCTCTCACTCTCACACCACTCACTCTTCCTCCGTCACTCTCACACCTCACTCTCCCTCACTGTACTTAACTCTACAAAAATTCAAGTTGTTTTCCGATAAAAGAAATTTCCATTAAGATTCCAAATGATTAAATAATGAGATGTGAAAGAAGAATATTTATATAGAAAAGTATATAACAATCGAAAATACGTTCTAAAGTACATATTTTTTTTATATAACCTAAACCTCATTCCTGTAAACACAAACAATGGTATTTTATATGTGAAAAAAAAACTCCACTAACATTACAGGTGATTAGATAATGAAAAGTAAATTGAGAATATTAATATAAAGAAGCATACATCAATAGAATTTTTATCTTAATTTTTCTAAGTAAAGAACAGCTGAATCGTCAGAGAAGCATTTCTAAACAGTGTTTTCTTACTTTTACATAGTGTCCTCCCCTCTCCCAGTCTCTCATGTATCCCTTGCTTATTCATAAGTAAACCTTTCTTCCAACATCTCCCCGAGTTTTCTCCTCTCTTAGCCTATCTCCCAGTTTTTCTTTGTAACTTTTTCTCCCGGTGTCCTTCCTTCTCCCAGAGTCTCCCTGTGTCTCTGGCTTTCCCAGCAGGCAGGTAACATGGGCACAGACGCATTACATTCCCTACAGGCGCCGCACAACGTCTATTGCAACATTCCCCGCGTTCTCTTTGCCTCTGACACAAGTCCTGCTGATGCCCGTGTCTCTCTCTCTCTCTCTCTCTCTCTCTCTCTCTCTCTCTCTCTGCCACGTATTCAGAAACACTTCTCTTTCTCTTCAAGGCTATTTTCAAAGGCCACTGAGATGATTAACCAGGATCTCAAGACTGTTTCTTTTCTTAGTAATAGCCTTGTTAATTTGTCACTAGATCCTTAAAAAATGTAACTAAAAACTCTTGTAACCTGAACTGATTTTTTTTTATTGTTCATCATGTAGAAGTATTTTAGAATCTGGTCATATCCCCCTCATCTCTCTCTCTCTCTCTCTCTCTCTCTCTCTCTCTCTCTCTCTCTCTCTCTCTCTGTCTGTCTGTCTGTCTGTCTATCTGTCTGTCTGACGCTTTGCCTTGTCTTATTTTGCTTTGCTTTCTGGTTGTTTCTCATTTTTCATTTTTCTATTCCTTTCAGTCAGGGGTGTGGTAGGTGGGTGGTGTGTTATCTCCCCTTACACTCCTTCCTGTGATTCTTCATTTTATCTCTTTTTCAATTTTTTTTTTCAAGATTTACTGCTATCTTTTTCGTTTGTTTGTTTGTCTTTTGTTGTTGCTCCTCTTAAAATATTTCGTGGGGATTTTTGGTTGATCAGTTATTCTTTCCCTGTTTTGTTTTTCTTCTTTTATCTCCAGGTTTTTTTTATTTCTTTTTTTTATTTCCTCCATCTTCCTCCTCTTCTTCAAAATCTGACATATGTAATTCCTCTCCCTCTTCATGTTCTAATATTTGCTATCCATTTTCTTCCTAACTCCTCTCTCTCTCTCTCTCTCTCTCTCTCTCTCTCTCTCTCTCTCTCTCTCTCTCTCTCTCTCTCTCTCTCTCTTTCCTTTCATGTTTTGGCTCAAGTTAAGGGCAGGTAAGTTTAATTTCCTTCGTTTTTCCTTTTCTTTTGCTTCATTGTTTTCTCTCTTCTTATTTTCTCTTTCTGCTCTTATTCGTCAGTTTTACTTAAACATTTTCATGTATGTTTTGATTTTCTCCTTCCTTTTCCTTTTCTTTTTTATTTGGTTGTGTTCTCTCTTCTTATCTTCCTACTCTTCCTCCTCTTATTCGTCTTTTCTTGTTCTGTTCTCCCTTATTTTCGTTTGTTTTAGTTAAGATTTTGTTTTTAAGTATGTTTTGTTTTTCTTTCTTTTTCATTTTCTTTTTGCATCAATGTTTTCTTTCTCCTTATCTTCTCTTCCTCCTCTTACTCGTCTTTTCTTGTTCTTTTCTTCCTTTTTTCATCTGTTTTAGTTAAGATTTTTCATGTATGTTTAGATTTTTCCTTCTTTCTTCCATTCTCTTTACTTCATTGTATTATTACCTCTTCTTATCTTCTTATTCTTCCTCCACTTATTCGTCTTTTCTTGTTTTTTTATCCTTATTTTCATCTCTTTTAGTTCAGATTTGTGTCATGTACTTTTTTTTCCCCTTTTATCAACCTTCTTTTCATTTTTCTTCATTTTTATTTAATTTTC
>NC_059275.1:10759533-10764533 GCF_017591435.1 Portunus trituberculatus
GTAGTAGTAGTAACAACATGCATATCTGTGTATATTAGTATTAGCAACGTATATGTATGTGTGTGCTAGTGTGTGGATGTATGACTCAACGAATGCATGTGTATATGTGCATGCGTACGTGTGTGCGTGCGTGTGTAAGACTATCCTTCACCAGAACATCAGTATACCGTGGGAATGTTCTCAAAGGCAAGGCAGGGGATAAGCGCACCACATTACCTGCACCTCCTCAAGTCCCCCCCATTCTTACCCAACACTAGCCCCTCCAAAGACAAGTGGTGGCCATTCGCTGGGAAATAAAAGGAAAATGTGCAGAAAAAAATGAGTAAATAACAGAGACAAAACGAATGATTACTGAGGAGGTGGAGGTAGAGGACGAGGAGGAGGAGGAGGAGGAGGAGGAAGAGACAGAAATTGAAGCACATTCACAGCAGACCAAAAATTTCCTTCTCAATTCCATTACGTAAAAAAATGTGAAAATGATAATCGAAAAATAAAGAGAGAGAGAGAGAGAGAGAGAGAGAGAGAGAGAGAGAGAGAGAGAGAGAGAGAGAGAGAGAGAGAGAGAGAGAGAGAGAGAGAGAGAGAGAGAGAGAGAGAGAGAGAGAATCAGAATAATTCATTCCATAAAAATGGCTTTTCTGTACAGTTCTACATACGATATACATACGGTAACAGTTATACATATATATATATATATATATATATATATATATATATATATATATATATATATATATATATATATATATATATATATATATATATAGATAGATAGATAGATAGATAAGTAAATGTTTAAGCTAAAAAATGTTCTAAACTACTTACAGAGGTGGCTTGAGTGTGACTACAGGGCTAGGGTTTTAATTAATATTTATATCATTATTTAGTAGAAAGCTTTTCAGTCTACTTCTGAACATAAGTATGGTGCTCGATTGCTTTATATTGTGTGGGAGAGCGTTCCATAGCCTGGGGCCGAGGACGAGGAGTGAGCGTGCCCCGCTGTGTGTGTTGGTGTGGGGGACATGCAGGTTGTCTTGTTGCCGTGTCGTGTACCTGCTCTGTGTCACCTCTGTCATGGTGGGCAAATGCAGAAACCACTCTGGAAAACTCTTGGTTTTTATCTTATATATAATTATAGCTATGTCATAGATTATTTTTTTGTCAATTTTCAGCCACTTTAATTGTGTTATAAAGGGGTGGCGTGGTCACGCCTCTTTGCTCCTCCAATACATGTTTTCGCCGCAAAATTTTGTAGCCTTTGCATTCGTTTTATTAGTGTGTTGTTTGCAGTGCCATATATAGGGAGGCAGTAATTGATGGTGCTCAGAGCAAGTGATTCGATGGCTATTTTCCGTGTTATGTTGTCAAATTTATCTTTGACTCTGTTTAAGAAGAGTAGACTTCCCATCACTTTTTTGTGTGTTTCATGAATGTGTTTATCAAACGTCATGTGGGAGTCCATATAAACACCGAGATTCTTGATGTGTTTGCAAGGAGAGATGGTGGTGTTATCGAAGGTTAGTGTTGTGTTATCAGGAATTTGCCTAATGATTGCCCTGGTTCCGATGAAAATACATTGTGTTTTATTAGCATTTAGCAGGAGACAGTTTTTTTTATTAAAGTAATCCCTGGTATGAGAAAATGTAACTCTACCCGTGTGCACGAACTGTGTGTCGTCAGGGTACTGAATGATCTCGCATCCATGTATCGTCGTTAACAAAAATTGTGAAGAGAATTGGCCCCAAAATTGATCCTTGTGGAACTCCGTATTTTAATGGTGCAGTATTGGACATGGTATTATTAATTTTAACATTTTGGCTTCTATCATGTAAGTAATCACGGAACCAGAAAGAGTCTATTTTTACCTTCCGCAGCTTGCCTATTAAAGTATCGTGGTGAACGCTGTCAAAAGCTTTTGACAAGTCACATAATGTTATTAGTGATATTTTCTTATCGTCGATATTTTTATATAGTTTATTAGTGAGGGTGGTAAGGGCGGTCTCTGTTGATAGTTTAGGTCTGAAGCCGTGCTGGGTGTTGGATAGAAGTTTTCCGGTTTCTAGGAAGGTAGTAATTTGTTGGGCCACGATTTTCTCTAAAACCTTTGAGAGGATGGGTAGCAGTGATATTGGGCGATAATTGTTTGTTTTCCCTGTCTCCGTTTTTATAGATCGGTGTGACGGTGGCGTGTTTCCACATGGTTGGGAATTTTCCTGTAACGATTGATGTGTTAATGATTGTAGTTATGTATGGTATCGTGATTGGTAGTGAGTCTTGGATGTAACGGAGTGTTATCCCATCTGAGCCGGCTGATTTAGTGTTATTTAGGCTTTTAATAGTTAATATGACTGTGTTTATGTCTACGGGACTGGGCCTGAATCTAGGACTGTCATCTACACGTACGTCTGGCAGTGAGACATCATTGTTTTGATTTCTATTATAGAGATTGTTTTGCGTTGTCTTTTATTAGGTCATTGAATTTTCCGCCATCTCAAGTTCGTTTGAATTATTATTATTAGCTTCTTTTTTGTTGGGTGTTATATCTTTTATTATTTTCCATGTGGCAGCTGAATTACCTCTACAGTCGTACATTTTATCTCGGTAATATGATTGCTCAGCATTCCGCAGTAGTGACTTCACTCTATTTCTTTCTTGTTTATATTGTTGTTGTAGTTCAGCATTATTACGATCTTGTTTTAAACGAGTTTGAAGGGCGTTACGTGATGACATAACTGAGCGAATTTCATCATTGATCCAAGGGCAAAAGGCTTTTTATTTCCTTAGTGACGAAGGGAGCACATTGATCTAAGCATGTTGTGAGTACAGACGTAAGGATGTGGGCCTGGGTGTCTACATCGTCTGTGAGTGAAATGGCGTTTAAGGCGGAAGCAGCATTTAGTAGGGCGTCACACAGTGAGTCTTTGCTGTAAGATCCGAGATGGCGAAAAGTTCTCATTACTGGCTTAGGTTTAGGTTTGGTTATGTTGACTGAAGCTGTTATGAGGTCGTGGTCTGCGATAGTACTAGGTATTAATTCTTTGTGTATTATTGTATCTTGTCTGTTAGTAATAATAATGTCTAGAAGTGTGGCTGATTGAGTGGTGACACGGGTAGGTCTGTCAATGATCTTGTTGTAGTTTGTTTATGCTTATTATTGTGTTTAATTTGTTGTTGTTAGATAGTAAGTCGTCATTTAAATCACCAAACATATACAAACATTTGTTCTTCAAGCACATATTTCTCAGGGTTTCGCACACGTAGTCAAAGGTTTCTTGAGGTGCTTTTGGGTGTCTGTACACACTGCCAATAATAATTGATAATAATTTTCTGCACTGTACACTGATCCACACATCTTCAATACCACTAGGCCTAACTAGATCACATGTTATCACTTTACTGGTAAGATTGTCCTTAACATATATACACGCTCCTCCCCGTGTCCTTTGTCACACCGGAACACATTATAGCCGTTAATATAGATGTGACTGTCAGGGGTGTGCGGGAGCAGCCACGTTTCACTGACACATAGGATATCAATGTTTCTTTCACTGACTAACAGTTTCACCTCGACAATATTAGCTAATAGTGAGCGTGCGTTAATGTGAGCCATTGTCAAATAGTCTTTAGGTAGTGATGACTCGGCGGCTGTTTCTTCCTCGCCATTTTCCTATGCGCTATAGGTATTACATAATCGGCTTTTATGTCCATACCTGTGACAGGAAGTACACAGAATTTGGTGGTCATACCTACACATGGATTGTCTGTGATTGTATTCACCACAATTATAGCAGCCTTTATTCCTGTGTGCGCTATTATTAAGTCTGCTTCCTGCATTCGTGATACGGTGGGTAGAGAGAGAGAGAGAGAGAGAGAGAGAGAGAGAGAGAGAGAGAGAGAGAGAGAGAGAGAGAGAGAGAGAGAGAATTTTCCTCCGACACTTGCATTTCCACTCTCACTCTCCCTTCATTTTCAATTCCTTCACTTCCAGCGTGTCATTTTCTCTCCTTCGTTCTTATTCAACAGTGCAAAATCTCTCTCTCTCTCTCTCTCTCTCTCTCTCTCTGTACCATGCATGTTTTTACAAATACCACTATTATTACCATGACAGAGAGAGAGAGAGAGAGAGAGAGAGAGAGGCGAAAATTAATGAGGAAGGTGGAAAGATAGTGAAATTAGTGGGATTATAATGAAAAGGAGATGAGAACAGGAGAAAAAAGGCAATAAATGAGAGGAGAGAGAAAAAAAAGATAAGATAAGGAAGAAATATTACAGTGCAGAGAGAGAGAGAGAGAGAGAGAGAGAGAGAGAGAGAGAGAGAGAGAGAGAGAGAGAGAGAGAGAGAGAGAGAGAGAGGTTAAGCAATATAAAAAAAAATCACCAACGATAACTTTGAAATATTCCTAATTCATAAAAGTGAAATAAATAAATGAATAAAAGGAAGGGGAAAAAGAAGAAAAATAAACAAAACAAGGAAACAGATAATAAAGGGAAAAAAATGAAAGTTCAACTGGGAAAGATAAATGGAGGAAGTGGCAACAGGTCTGCATGAGGGATGGGAAGGGAGAGGGGAAAAAGGAAAAGAGGATTATGAGGAAAGATGATGTGTGGGACGAGAGAAAAGAGGAAAGGCGGAAGATACAAGAGGGAAAAAAAGACGAGAGAGAGAAGAGAGAAGAGAGAGAGAGAGAGAGAGAGAGAGAGAGAGAGAGAGAGGAAATAATGGGGAAAGACACGAACAGGCTCCCCTCGTTAGTGACAGGACCCCATTTAATACCCTCTCTCTCTCTCTCTCTCTCTCTCTCTCTCTCTCCACGATGAGGTAGAAATAGACAGACACAAAACTCACCTCCTTTTCCACTCTACTTTCCTCTACTCCTCCTCCTCCTCCTCCTCCTCCTCCTCCTCCTCCTCCTCCTTCTCCTCTTCCTCCTCTCAGACTACCTCCATCATTCTCCATCAAGAATTTTCTACTTTTCCATTGTCTTCTTTCCCATCTACAG
>NC_059275.1:10769533-10794533 GCF_017591435.1 Portunus trituberculatus
CTCTCACTCTGTTTCCTCATCCTTCCCTCCCTTTACTCTTCCCTACTCCTCTATATTCTTTTCTTTCTCTCTATTCTACACCTAGTATTCTTATTTCCTCTCTCCATTCTAAGTCCTTTTTTTCTTTCTTCATCCTTCCTTCTCCACGCCATTTTTTCCTTACATTCCCTCCCTCGCTTTTCAGTGTAACTCTTTCTTCCTTCTATGTATTTATATATGTATGTTGTGTGTTATATGTGTTATGTGGTATTGCCTTATTTCCTCTTTCATTTATTTTCATCCTGTTTCTTATTTCTTCTCTTTTTTCTAGTCTTTTGAATCTTTTCCTTATCTCCTGTTTTCTTTTCCTTTTGCTTTGTTCTAATCCTTCTTCATTCTCTTATTCTAGCATTTACTTCATCTTTCATATTTTCTTCTTCGCTTGCTCTCTTCGTCCTTCTTCAACTTTCTTTACTTTTTTTCCTTCCATCTCTCCGTTCTTTCTTCTCATTTTTTTTTCTTTTATCATCTTTCCTTTATCCTCCGTATCCACACTTTTCCTATTCTCTCTTTCTCACGTCATTCAATATTTGTTTTTTTTATCTTATTCATTTATTTTTTTTCCTTTTTGCCCCATCCAGTTTCCCTTACTTATTTTTTTTCAAGGATTTCTTCTTTCGTTCTTTTCGTTCGTTTTTAGTTCCTTCTCTTAATTTCATCCTTTCCCCATCTTCCTTCTTCTCCTCCTCTCCTTTACTTATTTTTACCATTTCTTCCTTTAATTCTTCCTTTTTCAAGTAATTTTCAACCAATCTTTCTTTTTTTCCTTCTTGTTTCTTTTCTTCCTTGTGTCCTTTTCTGTTCTTCCTCCTTCTTGTTTTTATCGTTTTGTTTTTTGTTCCTTTTCTTCATTTTATCATTTCCTCCTCTTATTTCTCATCTTCTATTCTTCTTTTAATCCTCCTCCGATCTTTCCATGTTTCTTTACTCTCTTGTTCCTTCTATTCCTTTTGTCCTTTCGTTCTTCTGGTCCTCCTTCCTCTCTCTATCCTTTTTTTTTTTTCTTCTTAAGCTTTTCTTCTTTCTTTGTCATCTCATTTTCTCGTAATCATTTACCCAATCTTTGTTACCTTTCCCTCTTGTTCATTCACTTCCTTTTGTCTTTTTCTCCTCCTCCTCCTCCTCCTCCTCCTCTTCCTCTTATTCTTCCTTCTTCCCCTTCCTCCACTCCGCGCCATTATGCACCACGCCTCATGAACCCCCACACGCCACTTGGCAATCCCTCATCCCCCACAATGCTGGCGGCGTCTGCAAGAAAGAGACACATCGCTCCACACACTCAGGTAATTCTGTCAACATTACCTGACATATTTATCACCTTTATGTCTTGCCTCACATTTCATTCCTCGGTGTGTGTGTGTGTGTGTGTGTGTGTGTGTGTGTGTGTGTGTGTGTGTGTGTGTGTGTGTGTGTGTGTGTGTGTGTGTGTGTGTTTGGTTTTTCTTATTTTTGGTTTGGTTTTAGTTTCCAGTTTGATCTGTTTACTTGTTTATTTGAGGTGTCTTTAGTTTTTGGGGAGTTTCCTTGTTCTTATGTGTCTTTTGGGGGGTTTTCCTGTTATTTTGTTGGTTTATTTTCCAGTATTTTCTTTTGTCATAGTTTTTTTTTTTTTTTTTTTACTTTTTTAGTTTTTTTTTTGTTTCATTAATTTCCTAGCCTTTGTATTATTTTGCAGTTTTGATTTCCTCGTGATTTCTTTTTTAGTTTTCATCAAGCTCTTTATCGTTTCCCTTCTTTATTCGTATCATTAGTTTTATTTGGAAGAAAAAGAAAAAAAAAACAAGAACGACAACAAAAAACACAAATATAAAAATAAAAACAACAACAAATATTGAATAGAAGAACTACAAAAAAAAAAAAACATCACCAGAAGCACAACCACAACCACAACCACCACCACCACCAAGAACAACAACAACAACAACAACAACATACACCACCTCACCCACCCACTACAAAAATTAAGAAAAAAACAAATAATAGAGTAAAAAAAAAAAAAAAAAAAAACTATCCCTTGCAATAATAATGACAACAGCACCATAAGCAGCATGACACACCCTTGCCCTCTGCACCCTATCAATAATAAAGGCACCCTACCTTCCTGCATCCCCCTCTGGCCGACACATCACCTAATCGAGTTACCGGAATATGCATACAAATGACCCGCCTCCAAATGTGATTACACTAAAATGGGAGTGTTTTCTCATTAATTAGATAAACAAGCATACAGGACCTGGAAGTGAGGGAGGGAGGGAGGAGGGAGGAAGGTGTGTGTGTGTGTGTGTGTGTGTGTGTGTGTGTGTGTGTGTGTGTGTGTGTGTGTGTGTGTGTGTGTGTGTGTTGAGTGAAGGGGAAAAGGTAAACGAGAAGAAAACAAAGGAATGGAAGGAGAAAAAATAAACAAAGAAATGGAAGAGAAAATGTAAGAAAGGTAAAAATACGTGTGGATTAAGTATTAACACACACACACACTCACACACACACACACACACACACACACACACACACACACACACACACACACACACACACACACACAAGACTGGCAGATTGATGAGAAACAGAAATGAGAAAATAAGATCGGTGGATGATTAATAGAGAAAGTGAGAGAGAGAGAGAGAGAGAGAGAGAGAGAGAGAGAGAGAGAGAGAGAGAGAGAGAGAGAGAGAGAGAGAGAGAGAGAGAGAGAGAGAGAGAGAGAGAGAGAGAGAGAGAGAGAGAGAGAGAGAGAGAGAGAGAGAGAGAGAGAGTGCCGCCACACACAGAAGGAGACTGGACAGCATCCAACGCCGCGCCATACGGCTAGTAGATGCTGCACTACCACCTCACCCAGAGCCTGAGCGTCCCCTTGATTCACTGGAACACCGCAGAGACGTGGCGGCGATCGTAGTGTTCCATAAGGCACAGGTGCAAAGAGTGCCACATCTGGCAGGGCTGCGTCATCCTCTAAGAGTCACCGCACGGAGCACGAGAACGGTGCTCAATGGTGGTGACGCCGTAGAGGTGCCGCGATCCCACGGGTGTCAGCATCAACGCACCTTCGCAGGACGCGTCTCCAGGATGTGGAACTTGTTCACGGCCGCGGTGCCTCACGTCCAGGAGATGAACACTCACAGTGTCAAACTGATGGCACATAAGTGGAGACAGACACTGCCAACTCCTCTGACACTCTTTGTGACGTGACACTCAGTGTAGTGCAGTGCGTGAATAGTGCTAGTGAAGTGAAACGAATAGTGCTCCATTTGCATGCTGACCATCTTGTATATTATCTATTTTTAAGTCTTGTAAATATTGTAGAGAAATAGATTGTAGTACCCTTAGAATAGGTAGCACACGACAGTGCGCCTTTGGGTACATGTTCCTTTGTATTAAGTTTTGTTTAAATAAAAAAAAAAAAAAAAAAAAAGAGAGAGAGAGAGAGAGAAGGAACCTGAAGGAAGAGGAAGAGAAACACTTTGAAAGAGGACAAAGGTTAATTAGAGGAGGAGGAGGAGGAGGAGGAGGAGGAGGAGGAGGAGGAGGAGGAGGAGGAGGAGGAGGAGGAGGAGGAGATAAAGAGACCTTACCTGATATTTAAGTTTTCCCTCTCACCTATTCACTTTCTTTATTACAGCTTCCGGCACACAGGTAAAAGGTGATAATGGAGGGAAAGAGAGAACAAAAATTTCTCCTCCACCTTCACACTATTCTTCCTCCACCTCTCTGATTTGCTTAATTTTCCTCCACTTTCTATTAATTATTTTTCTCTCACTTTCTCTCTTAAGTCTGTTTCCCATCCCGTTCATTCTTCTTTTACTTTTCCTTCCTACTTCCTACTTCTCTTTTGTTTTCCTTCCACCTGCTCTCTTATTAATATTTTCTCTGTCACCTTCATTCTGATTTCTCTTCTCTCTTCCTCATTCTCTCTTTGCTTATTTATCATCTTTCAATTCATCTTCCTATTCTGTTCTTAACTAACTTTTTCTCACTTCTATCTCAATTCTCTTCCTGTATTTTCCCGCCATTTTTTTTTCCACCTTCCATTTTTCTCCTTTTTCAGATATATTTTTCACAATTATCTACCTCCTTTTTCGTTTCTTCAGTTGAAAGATAAAATATTCTGACTTCTTTATGTCTTTTTTTCTAATTCTTCTTATTCCTACTTTCGTTCTCTCTTATGTTCCTTGTCGTCTCTGGTCTTCACCTTCTCGTTATTCCCTTCGTTAGTAGAAAGGTAAATGTTCTGGGTTTCCTATTATTCCTTTGCTCCTTCTTTCATTCCTCATTAACATCCCCTTTTCTCTTATCTAATCTTACTTCTTCTCATTCCCCTCGTCGGTAGATAGATATTCTGGCTTTCTTATTCCTCGTTTGTTCCTAATCCCCCTTTTCCTCCTTTCTTTCTCTTCTATACAGTCTTTATTCTTAGTTAATCATCTTTATTTTTTCTTTCCTTCCTCATTCTTCCTTCTCCTTATTCCTTCCGTCAGTAGGAGGAAGATGTTCTGGCTTTTCATGTTCTCTGATCCTCCAGGAAGTGAATAGCGGGTCACCCTCCTTCAGGCTGTGTCTCCTGCAGCCCCTTTCCCTGACGAAGATTTACCGCTAGTTTCTTCTTTCATCTTTATATTTCCTCTCCTCATCCTCATCTTTCTTTTTTTCCTTTCCCTCAGGTTCTTTTCTCCCTCGATTTCCATCCACTGGTTTGGTCTTTGATTCCTTGCCTTCTTTTTAGTTTCCTCCTCTTCCAGTGCCTCGTTTCTTTTTTTTTCTTTCTTCTTCCTCCTTCTCCTTTCTCTGGTTTATCATGTTTCGTTTATTCGTTCCCTCTCTAACCACCTCTTCCTTCCTATTCCTTGTCTCCTTTTTTCGTTTCCTCCTCTTCCAATGCTTCGTTTCTTAATTTTTCCTTTTCCTCCTTCCTTGATATTCCTTTCGTTTATTCGTTATTTCTTTGACCCTCTCTTCCTTCTTCTGTGCATCTTCCTCCTATACTTCTCTTCCTCCTCCTCTTATTCCTCCATCGTCCACGCATTCCTGGCTTCCTCTCCTGGCTTCCTTGTCCTCTTGCTACCATGCCTGCCTCCCAAATCTTCTTCATCTTCCTCCTCCTCCTCCTCCTCTTTCAGCCTCCTACATGCATTCCTGGCTTCCTTCTCGTCTCCCTTGCCTTTTCCCTACCGTGTCTGCCTCCCAAATCTTCCTCCTCCTCCTCTTCTTCCTCCTCCTCCTCCAAAATCTTCTATGCATCTCCCGTTCCCCCCTTCTACCCTCTCTCTTCCTCCCGTTCGGTGCAATTCGGGGGAAGACAAATCTATGTATTCTTCGCGAAGTATAATATCTTGTGCGCGCGGCCCTTAAGATTCCTGCCGCCGCTGTCAGGGTGTGCGCGGCGGGGAAATCCTATAATTGTGTTTATATAAACGTGTGGGTGCAGGAAGCGGCGCCGGGACGAGGGTATTGTTTAGAACGGCAAGACAAAAGAGAGGCGAGTCGGCAGTTTCATTTGCATAGAATTACACTGGGAGTTTCGACCTTATTTATTGTTGTGTGTTTGTGTATGTGTTGTGTTAGTGTGTTGTGTGTATATGTGTATGTGTGTTACTTCTCCTCCTCCTCCTCCTCCTCCTCCTTCTCCAGCGGCATCGTTAGTAGTAATGTCCAGCAGAACACTTCTACTATCACTGCCACTGTTGCACTTCCAGGTTAGGTTAAGGCTTTATCTGTTGTCCCCCGTGTGTTACTGCTCCATCGCCAGTGTCGCCGTCAGGAGTATTGTTGGCTTGACCACCACTACCACTGTCACCACCATCACGACAACCCCCAACCACATCACAATTGCCGCCAACCACTGTCACTTACATTCTTTAAATTCGTCAATGTTTTTATCTTTTAATTTCTGGTTTAATCTAACCTAACAAAAAAAAAAAAAAAAAAAAAAAACCCTAGATTAAACTAAATCAAACTAACTTAAACTCACCTTGATTTAACAAAAAGATAAGTCTAACCAAATTCAACCTAAGCTAACTTAACCTAACCCAGCTAAACTTAATCTAACCAAACCTATTGTAACCAAAACCTAACCAAACCCAAACAATTACAAGCTAACCTAACGTTACACCAAACCACTTTTCTTCACACTCTTAACACCGAAACGCTTCAACACACCAGCACTTTCCGATTAACACTTCACTTCAACACTTCAGCACCTCACAACCCATCATCACCATCAGCAGCATAACCACCTCACATCTTCCAGCACCACCACATAGCTCCTCTCTTTATACCCTCAGAAATCACACCACATTTCCAACTCCTACTTCCCTCACTCCCTTTCCTACTCTTACCTTTCCTCTCCCTCTCCACAACCTCCAGCCCTCTAGCACCTGCCTCTCCCCTCTCCCTCTCTCTCTCCCATCACCCTTAAATCACACCCCATCCAGACAGCCAGACACCAGCAAATAATTTTCCCCTCAGAAGTGACTTACAGAAGCACCAGAGTGTCTGAGAGAGAGAGAGAGAGAGAGAGAGAGAGAGAGAGAGAGAGAGAGAGAGAGAGAGAGAGAGAGAGAGAGAGAGAGAGAGAGAGAGAGTATGAAGGAAGAGAAACTTGCCTGCAGTGTTCTGGGATGCGCGGGGAGAGCACAGGAGAGATAAGCGGGAGTGAGAGGAAGAGGGAGAGGGAGAGGAAGAGGGAGAGGGAGAGGAGAGTGAGAGTGGGAGGGAGATGGCGTTGAGTGCGTCTTATGGCAAAACTCTGGATTACGACCAACGATACACGACCTTACGAGGAACTCAGGGGCGTCATGCAGGCAGGCAGACAGACAGACAGACAGCAGACAGACAGAGAGAGAGAGAGACAGACAGACAGACAGACAGACAGACAGACAGACAGACAGACAGACAGACAGAAAGAAAGAGAGAAAGAAAGACAGACAGACAGACAGACAGACAGACAGACAGACAGACAGACAGACAGAAAGAAAGAAAGAAAGAAAGAAAGAAAGAAAGAAAGAAAGACAGACAGACAGATAGACAGAAAGACAGAGAGACAGGTAGACAAACAGACAAGAAAATAGCGAGATACAGACAATAAGCAGACAAGAAAATCAAATAGATAGATAGATAAACAGACGAACTGACAGATAGATAGACAGACAAACAGACAGGAAGATAGACGGACAAACAAACACATAGGCAGGCAAACAGGAAGACAGAAAGATACGAGAAACAGATAAATAATACAAAAATATAAGGAAAAATTAGAATGAGATAAAAAAATATGGAGAAATGAAAAAACGAAGAAAGAAGCGGATCATGAAAACAGAAGAGTGAAGGACAAATGATAAAGAAAAGACGAAAAACAAATATAAGAAAAAAATGACAAAAAAAAACATAACCAAGAACAAAAAAACTCCCAGGAAAAGAACAAAGAAGTGAGTGGTCCATGAAAACAGAGGAAGAGGGAAGAAGGACAAATAATAAAGGCAGGAAGAGGAAACAAGGCTAAGTGGAAATGGCTGTCATCAATAGAGTCATTCGTCATCATGATCATTATTGAGGTGAAAGTCACACTAATGGACAAAAAACCCTAATGTGCCCGGAAAAAACATGGAGGAGGAAAAAAAATCAGCTACCGTTACTGAAAGCGAGACGGAAAGGAAAAGAAAGGGGGAAAAAAAGTCTTCCTCCTTTGTTTTATGTATTTTTCCGTTTTCCGTCAGTTTCCTGAAAATGATGGTGAGAAAAAATGAGAAGGAAACACTGAAAAAATAAACTAATGGATATCTAAACGAAAATACAAGTTATATATTATGTCAGTCTTTTCACTGTGATTTCATTTAAAGAAGAAGAAGAAGAAGAAGAAGAAGAAGAAGAAGAAGAAGAAGAGAGAAGAAAAGAAGAAGAAGAAGAAGAAGAAGAAGAAGAAGAAGAAGAAGAAGAAGAAGAAGAAGAAGAATGAATTAGACGAAGAAGAAGAAGAAGAAAGAAAGAAGAAAAAAGAAAGAAAGAAGAAGAAGAAGAAGAAGAAGAAGAAGAAGAAGAAGAAGAAGAAGAAGAAGAAGAAGAAGAAAAAAGAAAAGAAGAAGAAGAAGAAGAAGAAGAAGAAGAAGAAGAAGAAGAAGAAGAAGAAGAAGAGAAAAGAAAGTAGTAAAAGATGAAAAAAATGAATAACAGTAATAATAATGATTAGAAAAAGAAGAAAAGAATGAAGAAAGAAAAAAAAGACAAATAACGTAAGAACAAAAGAGCGAACGAACGAACGAACGAACGAACGAAGAAGAAAACCCCTAATTATAAAAAGATCGTATAAACTATTCCTGCTTTAATTAGTGTGAGAGAAAGTTAATCACACACCCACCAACCCACCACCACCACCGCTCCCCTCTTGACACCACCTCCCCGCCACACACGAGAGGTTACGATCACAAGGAACCATCTTTAGGGGCACACAAGTTGACTCATATCCCGCCAGGTGGCTCTGTGTTCACTACCCTCGCGCTGCAATACATTTCTTGAGGGAGGATAAACAAAACTGAAGGAGAAGATTCAGAGAAATAGGAAGGAGCGGGGAGAGACTTGGGGATAGGAATATTAAAGGAATACAAAGGAATACAAAAGGAGAAACAGTAAATCTCTTTGAGGGATATACGCTGAAGGGAAGACAATTGTAGGGAAGATTAAGGAAAGATAAGAGGTGAGAAAAATTTGGAGGTAGGAATATTAAAGGAATACTAAGGAATATAAAAGGAGAAACAACAAATCTCTTGGGAGGATAAACATAACTGAAGGGAAGACAAGGGTAGGAAGGAGTGAGAAGGCTAAGAAAGATAGAAAAGTGTGAGGGAAGGGTAAGAAAGGATAGGAAAGAGTGAGGGAAGGGTAAGGAAGGGTAGGAAGGTAGGAAGGAGTAAGGGAAGGGTAAGGAAGAGTAGGAAGGGGTGAGGGAAGGATAAGGAAGAGTAGGAAGGGGTGAGGGAAGGGTAAGGAAGAGTAGGAAGGGGTAAGGAAGGATAGGAAGGTAGGAAGCAGTAAGGGAAGGGTAAGGAAGAGTAGGAAGGGGTGAGGGAAGGATAAGGAAGAGTAGGAAGGAGTGAGAGAAGGATAAGGAAGGTGAGAAAACCTAACGGAGAGTAGGAAGAAGTGAAGGAAGGTTTAGAAAGATAAGGAGTGAAAGAAAGACTTAGAGGTAGAAATTTTAAAGGCATACAAAGGAACACAAAAGAAGAAACACATGAAACACTTTGCCTGAAGTTTAATACAATATATGATTCGTAATAATTTTAGGTAGTCTATATTATGTTGTAGAAAAAGCTTTTTAGACACAATTTTTTTTCTAATACTCAAATACCAAGAATAATCGCATGTTTTGATACTCTAACTATGCTGGTTGGGTAATTTAGTGAAAGGAAAGACAATGATGAAAAGAAAGAAGCGAAAGAAAAAAGCGAAGATGAAAAGAAAAAGAAAGAATAAAAAAAAAAAAAATATCTAGGAATGAAAGAAGAGATGACACAAAAAGAAAGAAAAAGAGAAAGAATAAAAGGAAGTGACTGGAACAAACTGACCAAAGTAAGAAGAAAGAAAGGAAATAAATAAGAAAATCAAGGAACGAGAAAAATAGAGGGAGATTGAAACAAATAAAGAAAGAAATAAAGAAGACGGAGTGAAATAATCAAGAAAACATGATAAAAGAAGAAATAGAGAAGGAACAAAGGAGGAAATAAAAGAAAGGAGAGGACGAGAGAAGTAAGGACATAAATAAATAATAAAAGATGAAAAAAGTGAAGGAGGAAAATGAAGCGAGTGATCTTTATTGTCCGTTTGTCTTACACTCCCATTTTCTTCCACGTGAAGGAAAATAAAATAAAGAAAATAAAAGAAGAATAAGAAAATGGAACAGCGACAATAAATAGCAGAAAGACTAAATATAGACGCGTATGTGTGTGTGTGTGTGTGTGTGTGTGTGTGTGTGTGTGTGCATTGCTCTACGTACTCTGGCGTGACAGTTATAGCTCTCTCTCTCTCTCTCTCTCTCTCTCTCTCTCTCTCTCTCTCTCTCTCAGGTTAGGAAAAGCGAAAAAATTAACCTTTATTATCTTTTTCTCCTCAGAGTCACTAAAGAAACAATTATTACAGTAGGAAGATTAGCCCAAAACAACCAATGACAATGATAAAAGTCTTGACAGTACTTCTACAGGTTAAGAAAAGCGAAAAAATTAACCTTCATTATCTTTTTCCCTCCCAACTCACCAAGGACACAATTACTACTGTAGCAAGATTAACCACTTTAATACCAAGACGCGTTCCATTATAGTCTGCTTACCATTTGATTATTTTATACAGGTTCAGAAACTCATGTAGGGGAGATGGAAATAGTGCAGATTGGCTATTAATCTTTTGACCTCAATAGACTATTCCAAATTTCATTAAAAAACTCTAGTCTTACACAAATCTCAAGGTAAAAATTTATCCCAATATTGAAGGGGTTAAAAGAGGATGGCCGAAGATAGTAAAAAAATGTCTCGTTAGTACTTCTACAGGCTAAGAAAAGACAAAATTAACCTTCAATATCTCCCCCCCCCAAGTCACCAAAAAAACAATAAACAAAAGTAAAAATTAGTAAAGGAAAACCAATGACAGTGATAGTTACCCTTCTTCCTCACTCAACACCATACTGGACCCTGGAACAGCTAAACAACCACGTGACTCTTCCAATCACTCGCCCAATCACCCCACCGCAGTGTCCTTGTGACTAACTAGACCCCAGCGATCCCTTACCGGTTCTGGAAAGCGCTAGGGCCAACAGGGGAGCGGCAGGAAATACCCAAGAGTCCAGTTTTGACTTCCACAATCCAGTCCAGGTTCGAGAGAAGGAAGGGAGGGAAGGGAAGGGAAGGCAGGCAAGGAAGGGGAAGGATCAAAGCCACGTGACCGTCTGAAATGGTGATGGTGGGTCAAGGAGGGAGGAAAGAATAGAAGGGAGTTGCGATTCAAAAAAAGCTGTAGTTTGGAAGAAAAAAAGGAAAAAATGGAATAGAAAAATGTGAAGAGTAAAAAGAAAAAAAGAAAAGTGATTATATATTTGTATGATTAATTTTTCGCGATACCTTTTTTGTATGACTGAGTGAAAAAAAAAAAAAAAAAAAAAGGAATACATTTTGACACGTGTTGTGATGCACCTGTGTTTGTTAAGGTAATGATTTGCCGTGCGTTGCTGGACAGGTGGTAACTTAACACCCACGCCAGTACACTGTTGGTTCTTCGTTAGTTACTTCGCCCCTTTGTCACTTTTCCTTCAGTCCCCCGTTGTCCTTCCTTCACTGCAGTATTCTGTGAGTTTGTTTATCTACTGTCGCATTTATTTCGTTATTTGGTTATTTCTCTGTCTTTTTTTCTAATTGTTTCTCTCTCTCTCTCTCTCTCTCTCTCTCTCTCTCTCTGGCTCCCCTCTATCCTTGTTTTTTCATCTCTATTTTCTTTCTGATAACTTCTCGCAATGAAATGAAAGTTGGAATGAAAGGACAGAGAGAGAGAGAGAGAGAGAGAGAGAGAGAGAGAGAGAGAGAGAGAGAGAGAGAGAGAGAGAGAGAGAGAGAGAGAGAATATGTGATGCAAAATGGGTGTCGTATTTAAAAGAGCTAATTTAGAGGCCTGAAAATAGTGCGTGCAGGCTGCCAATGGTGAATGAAGGGGAAGGGTGAGGGGAAATAGGAAGGACTTAATGCAAGGTTGTACGCAGTGAAGAGGGGGAATGCCACGTGGAAGAGTGAGTGAGGGGAAACAGAAATGGGGTTACAGTAATGGAATTAGGTTTTGTAATGATGTGGAAGAAAGGGGAAAGGAAAAAAAAACGAAGAAATAAGGGGAAGGAGAAAGGGGAGTATAGAATGAAGGGGCTTGGATGTGAGAAGGGAAGGTGACTGAGGGGAAGCAGAGAGGGGAGAGAAATGGGATGACGGTATGTAATGGTGTGGAAGAAAGGGGAACAGGTATATGGAAGGGTTAATGAGGGCAATGAGAAAGGGGAATATGGAAAGAAGAAGGGGAAGAGGGGAAAAATGCCAAGAAAGAGATAGATAAAAAGTCAAAGGACATATTAGGATAAAAGAATAAAGAAAAAAAAGGGAAAACAAATGAAAGGGATGTAAAAGAGGGGAAAAGGGGAAAGGGTGAGTGATTGGAAGGTTAGGAAGGGAATACAAAAACAAGGGAAAGTATGTAAAGGTAACAATAGAAAGAATAGAGAAATATAAACAATCATTACCTTTCACTTTCCCACAATATTCATTCTTCACAATCACGAATGCATAAAAAAAAACGAAATAAACGAAGGAAGGAATATAACACAAAACTTAATTATCATCATTATTCTTCCTCACATTATTATTATTATTATTATTATTATTTTTACTTGCCCTCGTGGTAAAACCAAAAGTTAATTAGTTAATAAAGCAAGTTAATAAAATGACAAGGAAACATTGCAAAAAAATGGATGAAAATCAATAAAATTCTCTAAGGCGATGAGAATTAGCGAAAAATATGCTTAAAAAAGGACAGAGAGAGAGAGAGAGAGAGAGAGAGAGAGAGAGAGAGAGAGAGAGAGAGAGAGAGAGAGAGAGAGAGAGAGAGAGAGAGAGAGAAACACATTACACACCTCCCCTCCTTCCTCAATCCCTAAACCCCAGTAAAAAAAAAAAAACTAAACACCAAAACAAGCAGATTTCTTCACACAAATTTACGTGCGAAGGGAAAATTTTGGCAAACACAACACAAACAAAGACCAGAAGCTCCCATCACTCCCAGACACCCTTCCACACCCCTTCCCTTCACCCCAGAGTGCCCCCCCAACACCCCATCACCCCACTAGCAGGACGTCAGGCAAGGCGACAGCATTCCCGACAGGCACAGTGACAGCAGTATAACAAACAGCGGAATTGTCTTGCCTGCCTCCACCCATACCACCACCACCAGAGCGTCGCCAGGAACCCCTCTCCCTCTCCCTTTCCCTCTCTCTCTCTCTCTCTCTTTATGGGTTCGAATATCTAAGGAATCCAGTGCAAAATTAACAAGGAGGAGTGACGGCGGCAGGCGTGGCGGTGCTGCTCGTGTGTATGTGACGCCCTGAACAACATTCCCTGCCACGCTGACTTACTGCATAGCTTCTACATACTGCAACTCTCTCTCTCTCTCTCTCTCTCTTGGATGTGTGTCCCTTCTTCTCTTCCTCCTTCCTTTGCTCTCTCTCTCTCTCTCTCTCTCTCTCTCTCTCTCTCTCTCTCTTAGCTTTACTCCCCTCTTCCTCTTCCTCCTCCTCCCTGTGTCCTTGTGTGGAGAAGCAGCACCGACAAATCAGAAATATGGGAGTCTTCCATTACTCTTCTCTACAACAGCAAGATTCCTCCTACCCCCTTCCTCCTCCTCCTCCTCTTCCTTCTCTTCTTCCTCCTCTTTATCATTTTATTTTTATTTTTTTTGGTTTCCGACTTTTTTTTTCCGCGATGAATTAGAATCAAGAATAACAGCCACATACATCTCTCTCTCTCTCTCTCTCTCTCTCTCTCTCTCTCTCTCTCTCTCTCTCTCTCTCTCTCTCTCTCTCTCTTGCAACATTCTACAACAAAAACACAAGCGAGAACAAGAGAGAAGAATAAAACAAAAACAACAAAAACAACAAGAGAATCATACTCTGCGAAATGGATCCGAAACATAAATTCAAGAGGAGGAGGAGGAGGAGGAGGAGGAGGAGGAGGAGGAGGAGGAGGAGGAGGAGGAGGAGGAGGAAGGAAGGAAGACACTTAAAATACTTTGCAGATCTTCTTTTGTCTGTAATTTAAATGAAACAAAGAAGAGAAAGCAAGTAAACAAAAAATTGATAATAAGAAAGATAGATAGAGATAGATAGATATAGATAGATAGATAGATAGATAGATAGATAGATAGATAGAGAGAGAGAGAGAGAGAGAGAGAGAGAGAGAGAGAGAGAGAGAGAGAGAGAGAGAGAGAGAGAGAGAGAGAGAGAGAGAGAGAGAGAGAGAGGAGAATTACGAAGAAACCCACGATAACAATAAAAAGAAAAAAGATGAAGAGAGGAAAGAACAAAAGAATAAAAAAACGAAGAGATGATAAAAGAAACACAAACACACACACACACACACACACACACACACACACACACACACACACACACACACACACACACAACTATACACAAAATGAAAAAAAAAATAATATGAAAGAAAACAAACAAGATACAGAGAGAGATAAAAATATAAAACCTACACTCACACCCACCCACCCACACACACACACACACACACACACACACACACACACACACACACACACACACAAGAGGAGGCAGCAGAAAAGCCACAGCACGGACAGCCAAGACAAAGGAGGGGAAAGAAAAGGCCAAAAACAAAACAGTTCCTGAAATACATACACTTTCTAATGGCGAGCTGAGACAATAACAACCCCAATGACATAAGATCTTGCCTTCAACCTACTGCGAGAGAGAGAGAGAGAGAGAGAGAGAGAGAGAGAGAGAGAGAGAGAGAGAGAGAGAGAGAGAGAGAGAGAGAGAGAGAGAGAGAGAGAGAGAGAGAGAGAGAGAGAGAGAGAGAGAGAGAGAGAGAGAGAGAGAGAGAGAGAGAGAGAGAGAGAGAGAGATCGGCTTGCAGCATTATAAAACAGCAACACACAACAAAAAGAGAGACAGGGGAAGAGTAAAAATAAATAGCATTATCCGGTACGGGAACAATATTGATCGAACAGGAAAAAAAACAATAGAATCTTTTGTTGTTTTGGACTAAAGGTTGTAAATAGAGTAGAAAAGAGTGGAGAGAGAGAGAGAGAGAGAGAGAGAGAGAGAGAGAGAGAGAGAGAGAGAGAGAGAGAGAGAGAGAGAGAGAGAGAGAGAGAGAGAGAGAAAATCATAAAAAAAACAGACAATCATATGGATACATTAATAAATAGAATGTAACAAGGGAAAGAAAAAGAAGAAGAAGAAGAAGAAGAAGAAGAAGAAGAAGAAGAAGAAGAAGAAGAAGAAGAAGAAGAAGAAAATGCATAACAATAACAACAAACAAAACGAGAGAGAGAGAGAGAGAGAGAGAGAGAGAGAGAGAGAGAGAGAGAGAGAGAGAGAGAGAGAGAACAAACGAACCAAACACACATAAAAATACCTGTAAAAACAACAACAACAAGAACAACAAACAAACATACGCACACATAGACATACAACATTCCATACAATCTCGCTGTTTCTTTTCCATCTGCACGAATGTTCCGCCATTAAGTCAACACAGCCTCCTCCATGTTGCAAATCTTTAATCAACATTTCCGCGTTTTATAAAGATTCCCTGCGAAAAAAAACGAGAACCAACAAAAAACGGGTCTACCAGCCAACTAAGTCATTGCACGAGAGAGAGAGAGAGAGAGAGAGAGAGAGAGAGAGAGAGAGAGAGAGAGAGAGATGTACTTTTCTTAATGCATCAAAAATATATCGTTTCCCTTTTCTCTATTCCTTCTCTCCATTCCTTTTCATTCTCTCTGCCTTTCCTTCTTTCCTTCTCTCCCGCATTCCTTATTCCTCTTCTCTTGTCTTTATCCATTGTCTTTATTTCCTTTTCTTCATTCTCTTCATTCTTTCTGCTTTTCCCTTTCCTTCTCTTCCCAATCCCTGGCTCTTCTCTTCTTTCTCTTTCCCGATTCTTTTTCTATTTCCTTTTCTTCATTCTCTCTCTGCCTTTCTTCTTTTCTTTCTCTCTCCCATTGGTAACTCTTCTTCTCTTCCCATTCCCAGATTTCTCTTTCGTCTTCATTCCCTCTCCTCGTCATCTTCTTTCTTTCTTTCTTTCCTTCTACTATTCCTTACCTTTCTCTATTTTTGTTTTGCTTTTCCACTAGCCAGTCTGTTACAAGCCAGTCAGTCTGTCACCTCTTCTGGTTTACTCATTAAGGAAAACATAATGAAAAGTTATTGTTCTTATTATTTGGTTTCGTAAATTATCGATTTTCTTGTTTTTAAAGTTATCTAATTTTCATAGTTTGCTTTGATGTTTTTGTTTTGTGTTCTCGTTACTAAATTTTTCGCCAGTTTTCCTTATTACATGTATTTTTCGTTTTTTTTTTTTTTCGTTTTCTATGTTTTTTAAAAATTTGGAAATGCACTGTTCACGATTTTCTCTTTTTTCATGTCATATTTTTCTTCTTTCTTTATCCTTTCGTCTTCAACTCGTGTAATATATTCGAAAAAAAAAAACAGAAAACAGCAAAATGTATTGGCGTATTTCATCATAAACTATAAACTTCAATCTTTTACTGCTGTTGTTTTCTCATTCCTTTCCTCCTCCTCCTCCTCCTCCTCCTTTTCCTCCTTTCACCTTATTTTTTAATTTTAGTTTTATAGAGTTTCTTTTCATATTTTATCTTCCATTCCTTGTCCTACTTTCTCTTCTTTTCTTTTCTCCCTCGCTTTGATTTTTCATCCTCATTCTGTTCCTCCCTCCCTCATTTCGTCATACTTTACCTCTACAGTTACTCCTCCTCTAACTTCCTCCTATTTCCCTGTCAAAACTTCCATTCCTCCTTTCTTTCCTCTCTCCTCCACTTCTTCATCTTTCTACATCAAACTCCTTTCCTTCGTGCTTTCTTCTTTCCTGCTTTCCTCTTACTTTGCCCTTCAAATTTTCATCCTCTTTCTCCTCCTATTCCTCTATCCACCATCACCTTCCTTCCCCTCCCTCCCTCCTCCCTCCCTTCCTTCCTTCCTTCCTTCCTTCCTTCCTTCGTCTTCAGGTACGCTTCTCAAGAATTTTTTGGTGGTCATTTTTCCTCATATAATCCTCCTCCACAAGGGACGAGACGCTGCCAAGTTCTCAAGTCTTGTTTGGTCACCAACTTTCCATGTATTTTTTTGCTCCTTTCCCACGAATGATGGTCTTTTTCGGCTCCCTTTCGCATGTTTGGCTTGTTTATTTCCGAGGGAATGCATCAGAGAGCGCCTGAAGGACTAGTTATATGTGTGTGTGTGTGTGTGTGTGTGTGTGTGTGTGTGTGTGTGTGTGTGTGTGTGTGTGTGTGTGTGTGTGTGTGTGTGTGTGTGTGTGTGCGTGGATGGGTGTGTGGTGCTTTGGAATAACTTTGGTGTCTCCCGAATAAAACTGTGTTAGCCGAAAGATTTCCAGAAAGATCCTTAAGTCTAAAAAAAGAAGGTTCTGATAGATTTCTTTTTTTTTTCCATTTTAATATTTTTCACCCGTTTTCTGACTCTATGAAAGGGTGGCTTATGGATTCTTGAGCGATGGGACTTAATATTTTCTATGGAGTTTGTTCAGTGTTTATAAAGTAAGAGACAAGCATGGGATAGAAAAATGTAAGTGTTAAATTATGTAGCTGACTGTCGAAGAGATGCGTGTGAGTCTGAGTGAAAAAGATACTAAATAAAAAAAAAAAGTTGTAGCGGTGAGGTACTAAAAATGTATGTAGGGTAATTTTTGAAGATCCTGTGAGTTTTTTGTTGTTTGTGAGGGAGAGGAATGAAGAGAGGGAAAGAATGACGGGATAATATCGAAAAATAAGGAAATGACGAGAGAGAGAGAGAGAGAGAGAGAGAGAGAGAGAGAGAGAGAGAGAGAGAGAGAGAGAGAGAGAGAGAGAGAGAGAGAGAGAGAGGTGGGGTAAACGGAATAAAAAAAAAAAACACTTAAAGAAAAAAATAGTGGAAAACACTCTACCTACCCACACACACACACACACACACACACACACACACACACACACACACACACACACACACACACACACACACACACACACACACACACACACACACACACACACACACACACACACACCCTTCCAAAGACACACATTCCAACCCTTTCTCTCCTCAACCTTGCCTATATAGTCTCCCCCTCGCACAATCCGCATTTAGAAACACTTTGCTCTCCTATCACGACTATTTCCCGAGGCCACAGTGATGATAAGCTAATTCTCAAGTGCGTTTCTCCAGTCAGCAATGAAGAAACCATGCCAATCTGTCACTAGAACAATAGAATACACTCCCTTTTAAAATCACCTTACAGAACAGAGGCTGCGATAGACTGAACAGACCAAGCAGGCAAACGAACCAGCGAGCAAGCGACTCCGGATAGACGGGAAATCGCATACTGTCACTGCAATTTCCATTTTAATCACAGAAGCGCGCTAATGGTGTGTGCTGGAGAGTGTCCGGCGCAATCATTTCAGCACACGTGATTAAGGAGACTTGGAGAGAGGGATTGCAAGAGGAGGGAAGGGGAGGGAAGGAAGAGAAGGGGAGAGGGACAGTGACGGAAGGGAAGGAGACAGGACAGAAAAGTGGTCAGGGAAGGGAAGGGAGATGAGGGAGGGATGGGAAGGAAAGGGGAGAGAAGGGTGGGATTGTAGAGGCAAGGAACCAGAGGAGGAAGGGATTGTGAGGAGAGGGAAAGAGAGGCAAGGGAGGAATTGCGACGGGAGAGAAGTGGGGAAGAGGGAGATAGGAGGATTGTGAGAGGAGAGAAGGAGATAATGGAAGGATTGTGAAGAAAGGGAAGGGGAAGGAAAAAGGGAGAGGAGGAATTGATTGTGAGAAGGGAACAGAGAAACGAAGGAGTGACGGGAAGGGAGAGGCAAGAAGGAAGGTGGAGGGAAGTAGCGATGGGAAAGTAAGTTAGATAAGTGTACCAAGAAGAGAGAGAGAGAGAGAGAGAGAGAGAGAGAGAGAGAGAGAGAGAGACTGTAATGAATACCGTAGCAATTATAGCGTGAAAAATGTCTCTATCTGACTGCCTGTCTGTCTCTTTGTCTGTCTGAATGTCTATATGTCTGTCTGTAGTGTGTAAAGAAAAAAAAAGAGAAATAAAACACGGATAGAAAAAAAACAAGGATTGAAAAAGAGAGATGGAGAGAAAAAAAGAGAAAGAAGAAGAAAAAATGAAAGAAGGGTAACGGAGAAATGTGTGTGTGTGTGTGTGTGTGTGTGTGTGTGTGTGTGTGTGTGTGTGTGTGTGTGTGATGCTGGATATCATGTAAATAGACACACCCACACCCACACACACACGAACTTCTGCACGGATAAATTTGGTCTACGATTTTGAGTTGGAAATTTTTATGTGGGAAAAAGGGAAGAAAAAATGGAACAGAATAAAATATGAGAAAAAAATTACGAGGTTTGAATTTATTGAGGTCACGTGAGAGAGAGAGAGAGAGAGAGAGAGAGAGAGAGAGAGAGAGAGAGAGAGAGAGAGAGAGAGAGAGAGAATCAATACATGCAAATCAAATAAAGAAAACAGTTAAACCAGACAAACAATAGAAAACGAGGAAAAGGGAATCAAAACAAAACATTTAATTGAATGGAAGAGTTTTTAAGGTTAGAAGAGAGAGAGAGAGAGAGAGAGAGAGAGAGAGAGAGAGAGAGAGAGAGAGAGAGAGAGAGAGAGAGAGAGAGAGAGAGAAAATATCGATGAAATTCACTCGTGTTTCAGTATAAAAAAAAATATTTGGACGAGGAAAAAGCGAATGAATATCGGAAGATTGAATGAAAAGCCAAAATGGAGTGACCCAGATGTGACCGCGTTATTTGTGTGTGTGTGTGTGTGTGTGTGTGTGTGTGTGTGTGTGTGTGTGTGTGTGTGTGTGTGTGTGTGTGTGTGTGTGTGTGTGTGTGTGTGTTTTCTAAGGATCTATAGGCTCATTTCTCTTCACAATCTGTCTGTCTGTCTGTCTATCTACACGTTTGTCACTGTCTGTCTGTTTGTATGTCTGTATGTTTGTCAACCTATTTCTTATCTGCTTTCTTTCTTCTCTGTCTGTGTGTTTATTCTTCCTTTTTTGTCTCTTTGTATATCTACTTAACTGTTTCTGTCTGTCTGTTTGCCTATTATTTTTCTTTCTCTTGTTTATCATTTCTTGAATTCTCGTTTCATTAAGATTTATAAATTGATAGATGATAAATTTTCATCTTTAACCAACCCTCTCTCTCTTTCTTTCTCTCTCTCTCTCTCTCTCTCTCTCTCTCTCTCTCTGGTTATCAGCGCTGGTGGATCGACGATGGCTTCGTTATAATTGCTGCAAAGACAAATACACTTCAGAGCGCCGCCTTGGATCCATTTCTCTCCTTTAATGTGATTTCCTTACACCAGAGAGACACACATTTACGTCTCACACCTTTCCCTCTCCCACTCTACACCTTCCTTCCTCTCTCTCTCTCTCTCTCTCTCTCTCTCTTGTAGCTATAGTTATAATTAATTACTAGCCTTCTCCAATCTTGAGATTTGTCTTTGGATTTTCTTTGTATTCTATTGTGTCTTCTTTCAATAACTACAATATTTTCTATGGTTTCAATTTGTATTATTCTTCTTCCTGTATTTACATCTTACATTTCTTTTCTTTGTCTTTCTAACTTCTTTCTAAAACTACATAATTTTTCCTTTTATCCTTTTGATTTACAGTTTTCCTTTCTTCTTTCTTCTCTATATTTCTCTACACTCTACATCTTCTTTGTACAAGTACATAATTTCCTCTCCTTTTTCTTTTTATTTCATTTACCATTATTTTCTCTTTCTCTTTTCTACAATCACAAGGTTTTTTTTTCAATTCTCTCTTTTCCTAGTCTTATCTTTCTTCCCTCCCCCCTTTACCTCTCTCTCTCTCTCTCTCTCTCTCTCTCTCTCTCTCTCTCTCTCTCTCTCTCTCTCTCACCTTACTATTTTACACTCCTTCCTCTTCTGTTCCTCCTCCATCTTCTCTTTTAACTTTCTTCTCTTTCACCACCTTTCAGTTCCTCTCTCCTTCCTCTTTTTTACAATTTTTCTCTCCATTTCCTAGATACTATGCTCGTACTGGCCTTCTTTCCTTCTTCTTTCCTCTTCCAACATTCCTTTCTTCTTCCTTCCCTTTCCTCTTTTCCCCTCTTTCCTGTCTCCTCTAGCACTACTTTTGTTTTTCCCTCAGTAGCCTCCCTCCTGCGGTTCTTCTCCTCCTCCTCCTCCTCCTCCTCCTCCTCCTCCTCCTCCTCTTCCCTTCAAGGTGTCCCTCCGCAACAAAGGTCTCTTTAAACATTCTTTTATTCATGGTTTTCACTATTTTTTTTATTCATTTTTACTTTAATCGTATTTTCTCCTTTGTGTGTCTGTCTCTTCTACTTCACTAGAGAGAGAGAGAGAGAGAGAGAGAGAGAGAGAGAGAGAGAGAGAGAGAGAGAGAGAGAGAGAGAGAGAGAGAGAGAGAGAGAGAGAGAGAGAGAGAGAGAGAGAGAGAGAGAGAGAGAGAGAGAGATTGAGTTTGTGTTCCTGTCAGTTATCAAAAGTTTTAAAGTAGAACAAAAATCAGTTATTTCCTTTCTCTATCTGTCTAACTTTCTGTCTATTTCTGTCCATCTTAGTTCTGGCTTTATTGTGTGTCTTCATGTACCTTTCCTCCTTGTTTACCTGCGTTGACAGGAGGTGCTGAGTACTACCTCGAATCTCACAGAGGAAAGAGGCGCCATAAAACCCACTAGACACGTAAGAAGACCAAGGAAGATATAAGAAAAGTATACATGGCGATCACTGTAATGTATCTTCCTGTATCTACCGATTATTCCCATCCCTTCCCCACTTGTCTAATCTTTTTAAAGCTTACTAATGATTCAGAAACGCTGGTATCCTTTCTTACTATCTAGCACTTGGGTAACTTACAAATACAATTCAAATACTTTTTCTTCCTCCTCACACCAAAGACAACCTTTGTAATAGTCCTAAAATATCCCTTTCTCTTCCTCTGTCCCTTATACTGCCTCCTTGAAAGACTCCAGTTCATATTGCCATTAACAAATAGTATTTTCTTGCACAGGCTCGAGAAAATTTAAACAGAAATCGACATACTCATTAGAACTTTTGAAATACTCTTAATTTTATTCTCCTAGATATAAAATACCTTTAAAAAGATTCTCGATCCCTTAAAATACACTTAATTCTATCCTTAGTGCAAAATACATTAAAAAAGACATTCCGGTATCTATTAGCACCCCTTAAAACACGCATCTTTTTTTTTTCCCCAAGACCAGTGGTTCTTAACCTGGGGGTGCTCCTCCCTAGGGGGCCTTCAGTAATTTCCAAGAGGGGCGCGAACCCTCGGGAAAAAGCAGGAATTTCCCTAATCATATTTGTCATCCTCTTAACGAGAGGCTTCCAATTTCAACAATGTTCGGATACACGAATCTTTGTGAAATTGTAGTTTACGCGCCCGTTGTTGTCAAGACCAAGTACAGAAACAGGTTGAACGTGGAAGGGGACTTATAAATTATGCACTCTCTGACATTTAACCACGTATTCAAGATCTAGTAGCTAACAAGCAGTGACAAGTATCTCACTAATAATGTGACTAATTCTTAATCACTAGAAAGGCTAAAAACATATTTCTTATTTTTCTTTGAGATTTGGGAAGGTATTGTATTCATAGATGCAAGAGGGGCGTGGAGGAAAGGACAGTTCTTAGAGGGGACGTGGTAGTAAAAAGGTTAAGAACCACTGTCAATAGACTTTAAATATCTAAATAAAAAAAAAAAAACACCGTAACACCAATTATCACCACTAAAAACATATAAACATATTCCCTGCACCTAAAATACCATATGAAAACAAGCAACCTATCAAACATTACCACCCCACACATCACTAGGTAGTAGACATCCCCCGCAAAAAAGACACCCACTCTTTTTTCCTCCCCACACCCAAAGCACCGCCACAAAACAAACACCCCAGAAAACACTCATCTCAAACACCCCATTCCAGCAGTACCTCCTCGCCCCATCACAGGCAGTGGTGTGTGACATCCTCCCCCACTCATGGCACCATTATGGCACCATCATGGCACCATAATTACCTGTTACCGCATCGAGCGAATCCATGAATTTCTTGGGGTTAGTGCCGCGGCCTGGAGAAATGGCCGGGGAGGGTGCCAAGTCACGGGGGAGGCACTGGGGGGGTAGGATGGGGGACTGGAGGGGGTGGAGAGTTGGCAGTGTAGTGGTGAGGGGGGGATGGGGACAGGGGAGGTAAAGGGAGGAATAGGAATGGAAGTGAGAGGGACTGGGAAGGGAGGAGATGGAGATGCAAGAAAACTGGCAACGGAGGAAGAGGAGCAGGAGGATGAGGAGGAGGAGGAGGAGGAGGAGGAGGAGGAGGAGGAGATAGGAATCCAGTGCAAGGGTGTGAATGAGGAGAGGAAGGAGGAAGGAGGAATGCTGTATATGATGTAGGGAAGGGGAGGAAAGGGGAGGTTAGCGGGAGGGTCGAAGGCGGTAAGGGAGCAAGGGAGAGGCAGGGGCGAGGCATCCCTGCTACTCGCGTTCCCCTGGCGCTGCAGAGCATAATAAATGGATAGGGAAGCACAGCCGCGTGAAGTGTGTGGGGTAATGTGGCGGCGGTTATGAGTGCCTCTTCCATCCCCTCTCCCTCTCCCTCTCTCTTGTTCACCTCTCTATCTCCACTTCCCATAACTTACCTTTGTCCAGCTTCTATCCACAATTTCTCTCTCTCTCTCTCTCTCTCTCTCTCTCTCTCTCTCTCTCTCTCTCTCTCTCTCTCTCTCTCTCTCTCTCTCTCGAATCCACCACTATATTCAATAACATTCAGATCTTCCACCTCTTTTTCTCTACCTCCACCTCCCTCTCTCTCTTTCTATACCTTCCATAATTTAGTCTTGTCTATCTCTTCCACTCCTATCTTCCTCTCTCTCTAGTCCACCTACATCTCTATAACTTATCCTCTTCCACCTCCAATTCCCCTCCCTCTAGTCCACCTACTGGCCTCCACTCCATCAACACTGCACCCTTTCCTTACCCTCATCTCCACATAAAATTATATTATCTCCATCCTCCACTTCTTCCTCTCCTCCTTCCTGTTCTTCCTCACGTACTTCTCCTCCTCTCTGATCTCTTCATCCTCCTCCTCCTCCTCCTCCTCCTCCTCCTCTTCTTACATATTTCTCAGTCTCTCTCTCTTCTTTTTCCCTAACTTCCTCCTCTTCTCTCTGATCTTCCAACTTATTTTTTACTTTGTCATCTCCGCCTTCTCCTCTTTCTTCTCTTCTCTAAATTCTCTCTCTCTCTCTCTCTCTCTCTCTCTCTCTCTCTCTCTCTCTCTCTCTCTCTATCTGGAGTAGGTCTGGAAAGCCTCCAACTCCTTTCTCCTCCTATGCTTCCTCCATTTTCCTCCTCCTCCTCCTTCTTCTTCTTTCTCTTTTCCCACTTCCTTCCTTCCATTCCTGCAGTCCTGTCCTACATTACATTTTTTTCTCTCTCTTTTTCTCTTCCTCCTCCATTTCCGTCCTTCGCTCTTTCATTTCCCCCATTCTGGTTTCCTGTTCTTTTCATTCCTTCTCTTCATTTTTTTTTCCTCCCCGTCCACTACGTACGTCTTTTCTTTCCTCTCCTTCCGTTCCAGTCTCGTTCTCTCCATTACGTTCTTTCTTCTCTCCCTCTCCCTCTCTCTCTCTCTCTCCCTCAAGGCACGAAAAATTCTCAGGTGTAGAAAGAGAAATGAAAAGAAGGAAGGAGAAATACAAGGAAAGAGAGAGGAGAAAGAAAATAAAGGAGAAAGTGGGAGAGACGGAGAAAGGGAGAGAGTAAAGGAGAAAGAGAGAGAGAGAGAGAGAGAGAGAGAGAGAGAGAGAGAGAGAGAGAGAGAGAGAGAGAGAGAGAGAGAGAGAGAGAGAGAGAGAGAGAGAGAGGAAAGGAGGACTCACAATGCACACACTCGTCTAGACAATTCATACCCATTCGAGAAAAGAAAAAAAAAAAAACGAAAACAACAACAAATGAGCCTTAGTAATAGTAAAAAATCCTTTCCCAGAGAGAGAGAGAGAGAGAGAGAGAGAGAGAGAGAGAGAGAGAGAGAGAGAGAGATTATTGAATATCCTTGTTAGTAATGAAGATGAAAGATTAATAGTGATGAAATAAATACGTATAAAT
>NC_059275.1:10799533-10827033 GCF_017591435.1 Portunus trituberculatus
CCCTTTCCTCTCTTCTGTGTCCTTCTTCTTTACCTTCTTTCCCCCTCCTCCCTCTCTTCCTCCTCCTTCTCCTCCTGTTCCTCCTCCTCCTCCTCCTCCCTAGACGCTCTTCTACCTCCACTTTGGTTTTCTTCTTACTTCCCAAACTGAGTAATTAGAGGAGGAAGAGGAGGAGATGAAGGAGATGGAGAAGGAGGAAGAATGTGGAATAACTTGAAACAGAAGAGGAGGAAACAGGAGAAGGAAAAATGGGAAGGAAGGCGGGGAATGACAGTAACGTTGAGGATTTAAAGGAAATAATCAAGAAGGAATTTTGTTGAGGGATTTAAAACCGAGAAATGCATGTTTAGTTTAGTTTGACTTCAAATAGAAAGAAAACGAGGAAAGAAGCGAGACAAAACGAGGGAGGCTGGAATGTGTGTGTGTGTGTGTGTGTGTGTGTGTGTGTGTGTGTGTGTGTGAATGGATTATTTTGTGGGTAAAATTTCAGAAACAAACAAATATCGATATGTATGTGATTTAACTAAAATAATAAAAAAATGGATTAATAAAAAAAAAAAAGATTGATAAATAAACAAATAAAAAATCAAATAAACAAATTAATTAATTAAACAAATTAAACAAATAAATAGATGAGTGAATAAAAAAAATAATTCTTAAGTTTATTACTATAGACAAATATCAACAATACACCATTAGCGACAACCGCACACACACACACACACACACACACACACACACACACACACACACACACACACACACACGCACGTAAAACACACAACAATCCTTTACTCTTCACCGCCTTCCCTCTCCTCCTCTCTCTCTCTCTCTCTCTCTCTCTCTCTCTCTCTCACCTGTAATTAATCCCTCACACTTGGCGGAAGATGCTCAGGTATAATAACACACCTGACGCGCCACGTATAAACATTCCCGCCTCCTGTGTATGCATTGTATGTACTTAATATGGCGTGTACGTAAGCATGTGCGTGATATTGCAGGAGAGAGAGAGAGAGAGAGAGAGAGAGAGAGAGAGAGAGAGAGAGAGAGAGAGAGAGAGAGAGAGAGAGAGAGAGAGAGAGAGAGAGAGAGAGAGAGAGAGAGAGAGAGAGATTATATATATTACACTCGGTAGCGTCCTTGACATGCCTGAAGGCGCCGGGTGGTCGTGGTGGTGGTGGTGGTGGTGGTGGTGGTTGGGTGGATGGGAAGGATAAAAGTGTCAAAGGGACAATGAAAGGAATATGGTGCGTGGTAGAAGAGAAGAAGAAGAAGAAGAAGAAGAAGAAGAGGAGGAGGAGGAGGAGGAGGAGGAGGAGGAGGAGGAGGAGGATCAAGAGGAAGAGGAGGATAAGGCATGGACAAATATTTTCACTGATCTTCTCACGAATCTACTCTGTCACCTTTCCTCCTCCTTGTCCTCCTCCTCCTCCTCCTTCCATTTCTCACCTTCTCCTTGTCTTCCTCATCTCCTCGTCCTCCTCCACCATTATTTTTTTTGCTCCTCCTCCTCCTCCTCGTATTCCTCATTTTCTTGTCTTCTTCATCTCTTTGTCTTCCTCCACCATTAGTTTTAGCTCCTTTTCCTCCTCCTCCTTTTCTTTCCCCATTGTTTCTTTCCTTTTCCTCTTTTGGATCCTCTACTGCTTTTTAATACACACACACACACACACACACTCTCTCTCTCTCTCTCTCTCTCTCTCTCTCTTGACTGACACTCCGAGATATGAACGTCATTATCTGTTTTATCAAAGGTTCTTCTTCTTCTTCTTCTTCTTCCTCCTCTTTTTTTTTTCTTCTTTTATTCCACTCCATCTCCGTCACCGTTTTCTGTTTTTTTTTTCCCGTTGGTTTCTTGTAACTATTTTCTTTTGATCCTCCCTTTTTTGTGTTGCTTCATGTCATTTATTCATTTTTTTCTCAATTACTTATTCATCTTTTATGTGATTTTCTTTTCTTCACCTTCCTTTCTTATATCTTAGAATTTAACCTCTTAGCTTCTCTGTCTCTGTCTGTCTGTCTGTCTGTCTCTCTCTCTCTCTGTCTGTCTCTCTCTCTCTCTCTCTCTCTCAAGTAATAATGATGAAAAACAAATCCTTTTAAAATACAAATTCTACCTTAATGTTTATTCTCCCACAGGTGCCTCTCTACACGTCCAGGTGTTGTCACTTACCTGTGAAAGAAAGGAAGATGGAATTAATAATCACTAATATATGTGTCGAGGTATTGAAATAAAATGTGCAGCTAGTAATTATATTGAAACTGCAGCAAAAAGAAAAAAAAATGAATACATGAAAAAAAACTAAAAATATAGAAATAAGAAATACATAAATACATGGGTGAAAATAAATGAAAGAATGGAAAAACTTGAAATAAATTAAAACAAAATAAATAATCAATTGAAAATAAATAAAGATAGAAAGAAAAGAATATATTTACCGACACAATAAGTAAAGAAACTAAAGAAATAAAGAAAAGTAAACGAAATAACACGAAACATATCAAGACAGAGGAAAAGTAAAACAGAAAACGATAAACAATAATAACAACACAAAAGACAACAACAACAAAAATGGATAAATATTGGTAAGTCTAAAAGAAACAAAACAAAGAAAACGAGAAAGAAAATGCCATGTACACAGTTCATTACATATAACACACACACACACACACACACACACACACACACACACACACACACACACACACACACAAAAAAAAAAATACACGCCGCGTAGTGTAGTGGTTAGTACGCTCGACTCACAATCGAGAGGGTCCGGGTTCGAATCCCAGCGCGGCGAGGCAAATGGGAAAGCCTCTTAATGTGTGGCCCCTGTTCACCTAGCAGTAAATAGGTACGGGATGTAACTCGAGGGGTTGTGGCCTCGCTTTCCCGGTGTGTGGAGTGTGTTGTGGTCTCAGTTCTACCCGAAGATCGGTCTATGAGCTCTGAGCTCGCTCCGTAATGGGGAAGACTGGCTGGGTGACCAGCAGACGACCGTGGTGAATTACATACATACACACACACACACACACACACACACACACACGAAGCGAAACAAAACAAACATCAAATCTAGTGCAGAGATAATTTACACGATTATCTAAAGTAAGCCAGGAAATACGAAGGAAAAGAGAGAGAGAGAGAGAGAGAGAGAGAGAGAGAGAGAGAGAGAGAGAGAGAGAGAGAGAGAGAGAGAACATGAAGAGCATAGTGCAATTAAGAAAATGTTACCAAGAGATGCTCGTAATTTCCTCGACTTGTTTACATAAAAATGACGACGTGAGGAAGAGTAGGCGTTACCGTCAGGAGGAGGAGGAGGAGGAGGAGGAGGAGGAGGAGGAGGAGGAGGAGGAGGAGGAGGAGACTCGAATTTCTATGCATTTCAGAAAGTCACCAGTTAATTAATATTATACAAGGCAAGCGTCCTCCCTCGCCTCCACGTCCCCACAGTACGTCACACACACACACACACACACACACACACACACACACACACACACACACACACACACACACACACACACACACACACACGTTTTATATTTATTATGTATTCCTCTTCCTCGTTTCATATGTTGCTGTTCCTGCTCCTGCTTATCCCCACCCTTCCTCCTCCTCCTCCTCCTCCTCCTCCTCCTCCTCCTCCTCCTCCTCCTCCTCCTCCTCCTCCTCCTCTTCTTCTTCTTCTTCCTCCTCCTCCTCACGTTGTTACTCTTCCTCCTCTTCCTCCACTTACTCCTCCTTCTTCCCATCCTCTTGCTCTTTCTCATTCTCATAAAAGTAACGTAATACTAAAAACAACAAACAAATAAAACAGAGAGAGAGAGAGAGAGAGAGAGAGAGAGAGAGAGAGAGAGAGAGAGAGAGAGAGAGAGAGAGAGAGAGAGAGAGAGAGAGAGAGAGAGAGAGAGAGAGAGAGAGAGAGAGAGAGAGAGAGAGAGAGAGAGAGAGAGAGAGAGAGAGAGAGAGAGAGAGAGAGAGCTGCAACGAAGCGGGTCCAAATTTCAACTTTAGAGGAAAACTTTGCGGAAAATTCAATTAGTAATTATCTGAGCGGGCAATCCACTTCGAGTCTGGATAGATGGATGGCCCGGGACACGATATGGGCGGAGGCGGAGGTGGATGGAGGCCGGGGAGTCGGAGGGAGGTGGGGGGGAGTTGGAGGGTGGGACTGGGAGAGTTTGGGAGATACTAGCCATGTGTGTAGAAGGAATGTAGAAGAGTTGAGTGGAATCTTTTAAGTTTGAGATCCCGAAGTGGTAAAAAGTGAGCGGAACTTGTGGATGTGGAAGAGGAGGTGGATGAAAGACTATAAATTAAAGGAGGTTAAATGTGGAGCAGAGGAGGTTAATAAGGATTAAAACTAAAAGAGAAAAAAAATGTGGAGGATAAAAAGTGGATGTGAAGTTGTAGAATTGTGGAGGAGGAGCTTAAGAGATGTGGGATAAGGTGAAAAAAAATAAGATTGAGGATGTGGATTGAAAAAAGTGGATAGAAGGTTGCAGGTAGAAGAGGTCAAGATGTGGAGTAAGAATCAAATAAGTGGATATGCGATTTGTACATTTTTTCTGCTAAGTATCAAGGTGGATTAGATACGAAGCACAGAGGTGGAAGAAAATGTGGAAAAAGAACTTGTGAAGGAAGAAAGAAGCTGCGGATGAGAAGGTGAAATAGAAGTGGAGTGACTGGAGC
This sequence comes from Portunus trituberculatus, assembly GCF_017591435.1. Classification (NCBI taxonomy): domain Eukaryota; kingdom Metazoa; phylum Arthropoda; class Malacostraca; order Decapoda; family Portunidae; genus Portunus; species Portunus trituberculatus. The sequence goes on from NC_059275.1 coordinate 10,804,230, forward strand.
TGATGGTGTTTGAGGCACGGTAATTTTTGAAGGTGGATGTGGAAGATGAACGATAACAAAAACAACATAGTGGAAATTACAAGGTGGAGTGTGGAATCTTAGAAAGTAACAATGTGGAGTGGGTATAAATCACAGAGTTAAGTTGAGGAAGTGCATACATTTATTGAAAGAAATACAATGAAAAGTGAACAAGAGGGAAAAAGAAAAAAAAAATAGTACTCGTAGATAGAGAAAAAAAAGGTAGGAAATAAATAGGTTGAGAAGGAATAAAGGTAAGGAGAAGGGAAAATAGAAATAAAGGGAGAGTAACAGATATGGGAGAAAGGCAGAAAGGGAGGGAGAGGGAGGGAGAGGGAGAGAGAGGGATAGAAAGCCTTCCGTATGAGCTTTTGGAAATGGTATGGCTGTAATGGACCGTAATGGGGTGTTATGGGGGAATGGGGTGTTTTTAGGGCAGGAAGGTGATGGGGACAGCTGTGGCGGGGCAGGGAATGGGAGGTGTAAGGAGTGACGGGGTGGAGGGGAAGGTGCAATGGTGTGAACAAAAAGAGAGAGAGAGAGAGGGTGGTGGAAAGAAACGCAATAAAAGAGAAAGAGGAAAACAAACCAAAGAGAAAGTGTTGAAAGGAAAATAGTGAAAAAAATCGAGAAGACAAAGAGACACAGACAAAATAAAATAATAAAACGAGAAAAAATACAATAGAAACTTAAAGATAGTGAAGAATACATGAAATAAAAAAGAAAATGAGGGAAACAAAACAAAACTTAATGATAAGAATAATAGGTAAGAAAATGATTGATAAATGACAGTAAGAGACAAGAAAAAAAGAGTGAAAACATTAGGAAGAAAAACACAATAAAATACATACACAAAATAAAATACATATAAAAACATAATTTAGGAAAAATTTTAAAGAAAAACACCATAAAAGAGAGAGAGAGAGAGAGAGAGAGAGAGAGAGAGAGAGAGAGAGAGAGAGAGAGAGAGAGAGAGAGAATGAAAGTACAAAGTGAAATAAAATAAATAAATACAAAAACACGATTTAGGAAAAAAAATATATATTATCACACGAATAAAGTTCCAGTAAAAATAGAAAAAAAATAATAGGAAAAAAGAAAATAGATAATAAAAGAGAAAGAAAAGGATAATCCAAACAAACTTATAAACAAAAAAGAGAAAAAAGACTAAAACTAGCAAAAAAACAAGGCAAGCATCAAATAACACTCAAGAATTTAAGCGTTAGATATAAAAAAAAAAAGTATGAGTGTGTGATTACTTGGGTCACAAAAGAAGGAGGAGGAGGAGGAGGAGGAGGAGGAGGAGGAGGAGGAGGAGGAGGAGGAGGAGGAGGAGGAGGAGGAGGAGGAGGAGGAGGAGGAGGAGGAGGAGTAGGAGGAGGAGGAGTAGGAGGAGGAGGAGGACGAGGACGAGGAGGAATACAAAGGAATACAAAGGAAGACAAACAGCAACAGACCCTTAGGTCCTTACTAGGCTGTTTGTGAAAACTATCTACTAACTACCAGTGGTAGAGACAGGACAGCAAAGCAGAAGGCTCCTCCCACCCCCTCCCTCCAGCCGAGGCTGGCAGGAAAAAAGGCGAAACCATGTGATATTAAAAAATCACATGTAATTTTAGTAGAGAGTGAAAAGGAAATGTGTAATCTACGTCTGACTACTTGTGTTTGTGGGGGAAAGTGTTAACGCTTGGTGAATGTCATGTGGTGTGTGCATTGTGTACGTGGATGCACAGTGTGTATGTCGAATGGGTGGTGCGGCAGCCTTGCCTGGCGCTTTCTAGGGAGGCAGCAGTCAATCAGGCCCCAGCTCCGTTCAATCCACTGAGATAGCATACTTTCCCTGTAGGGACTCCGTACGCTGATAACCCCTTGCAACATTGATCCCTGGTACTTAGTTCCCGATGATGATCAATGGTTGACAAGGCCCTCTCCAAACACAGCCCGTCACAGGTCGAGAGTAGTAGTAGTGACCGTTCACTCTGGGCTATCTGTGCGTGTATGCAGTGTAGTGTAGTATGTATGTAAACACAGTGTGGAGTCAAAAAGGTGGTGCGGCAGCCTTGCCTGGCGCTTTCAAGAGAGGCAGCAGTCAATCAGGCCCCAGCTCCGTACAACCACTGTAAAGTGCACTTCCCTTTAAAGGGCGCCGCACACTGTATGGTTACCCCTGCAGCGGTGACCCTGGTACCTTAAATCCCGATGATGGTCACCTACTGTCAGGGCTCTTGACTATCCACAGCCCTTCACAGATCGAGAGTAAAAGTAGTGACCGTTCACTCCGGGCTATCTGTGTCATGTATGGAGGGTGAGAGTAATTTAAACTAACGGGCAATTTAATTCACGATCAGAGGCCCGGGAGATAAAAGAAAAAGCGCAAATTATTCGGAAATGAATAGCGACAACCGGGGATTACATTCAAAGTATTTATCGAGGCGAACTTTGAACGTTTCGATAGTACCTGAGTTGACAACATTTGATGGCAGACCATTCCATATATTGACTATGCGATTAAAGAAAAAGTGTTTGACTTCATTTGTTACAAAGCGCTTACCAACAATTTTGAAACCATTGCTTCTGGTGACATTTGACTGGTCGACTGATACGTATTTTTGAATATTCATATTTGCAAACCCATTAAAAATTTTGAAAAGCATGATAAGGTCGCCTCTTACTCTCCGTTTCTCAAGAGAAAATAAATTTAATTCCTTTAGGCGTTCCTCGTAGGATTTGTTCCGCAACCTTGGGATCATTTTTGTTAATCTGCGTTGTATTTTTCTAATTTTTCAATATCTTTTTTGTAATACGGTGACCAAAACTGAACATTGTATTCGAGATGTGGACGGACGAGTGAGTTATATAATGTTAATATTATTTTTTCAGACTTGAAAGTGAAAGATCGTCCAATGAAACCAACTAATTTATTCGCAGTTTTGACGACTTCAGTACAGTGTTTGCTAGGCTTGAGGTCTGCTGAAACAATGACACCAAGATCTTTTTCTTTGTCCACACTCGTCATTGGGATATCATTCATCTTGTATGTCGCCTGAGGATTTTGATTTCCTATGTGTAAAACGTGGCATTTATCTATATTGAATTTCATTTGCCACTTGTTTGACCATTCGATGAGAGTATCTAAATCTTTTTGCAAAAGTTGTCTTTGGCTTTCTGAGTCTACTCTGTTTGCAATTTTGTGTCATCTGCGAATTTTGAGAGCTTACAATTTATTCTTTCATCAATGTCGTTAATATATATAATAAAAGAATAGGTCCCAGAACTGATCCTTGAGGAACGCCACTGCTTACGTTAATCCATTCTGAAGATTTACCATTGATCACAACTCGCTGTTTACGATCAGACAACCAATCCTCGATCCACGCTGCAGGAGGACGAGGAGGAGAACGAGGAGGAGGAGAAGGAGGAAGAGGAGGAGAAGGAGGTGGAAAATAAGTTATAACTCGCAATAACAAAATTAATACCAAAAACAACGAGAACAACAACAACAACAATTACAACCACTACTACCACCACCACATTTACATTAACAAGAAAAACAACAACAACCAAAATGAAAACAACAACAACAACAACAACAACAACAAGTCAAAAACACCTCACAAAAATCTCACGAACAAAAGAAACTTGAAAAAAAAAACAAGAATACGTGGAAAGAAGAAATCTGATACGACACACACACACACACACACACACACACACACACACACACACACACACACAACCTCGGATTCGGTTTACAAAGAACGAGAATAAGTGGTGAATACAAATAAAAAAGGAACAGGATGATAAAGAAGGAGGAGGAGGAGGAGGAGGAGGAGGAGGAGGAGGAGGAGGAGGAGGAGGAGGAGGAGGAGGAAGAGGAGGAGGAGGTGGAGGAGGAGGAGGAGGAGGAGGAGGAGGAGGAAAGAAAAGATTGTAACAGGAAAACGAAAAAAAAAACATGATATATTGCTGAGAATATAAAAATAAATACGCTGTTGTTTCCATTAGAGCAAAAATGAGAGAGAGAGAGAGAGAGAGAGAGAGAGAGAGAGAGAGAGAGAGAGAGAGAGAGAGAGAGAGAGAGAGAGAGAGAGAGAGAGAGAGAGAGAGAGGGAGAGTATTTTAGAAAATGTTAGCAATAATAATAGTTGCAATAGTAACAATACTGCCACTACTAGTATTACTACTACTACTACTACTACTATTACTACTGATGATAGGAGAAGAAAAACACAAGGGGAAGAAAATAAACACTCATTTCATACAGAGACATAAACATCACATAAAAAGGACAAGAGGAATTCTCTCTCTCTCTCTCTCTCTCTCTCTCTCTCTCGGGCTCGCTATTTACCCATCGAGACACAAACACACGGCCGCTATTTACCCATCGAGACACAAACACAATACTCACACTACTAAATCACATTCCTAGCTGAGTAAATAACTTCTCTCTCTCTCTCTCTCTCTCTCTCTCTCTCTCTCTCTCTCTCTCTCTCTCTCTCTCCAATATCCGAGTTCATCTTTCCTTTTGAATTGTCTGACTGATTGACTAGGTGACTGTCTGATTGTCTGATTGTATGAGTGTTGGACTGACTGCCTGACTGGATGAAGGAGCAGCTAACTCAATTGTAGGAATATTTAATGATTGACTGAATGGTAGAAGTGACTGACTAACGGCCTGGCTGACTGACTGATTCACTGACTGACTTAAAATGAATGATAAAATGACTGACTGTCTTACTAACAGCCTGAATGACGGACGGATGACTGACAGACAAGACTGACTAACTAACTGATTGATTTAAGAAGGTGCGGTTGGAAAAAAGAGATGAATGAAGGAGAGGATTATAACACTAACACTGACTGACTGACTGACCGACTGACTGACTGACTGATTGTGTGTCCGATTCAGTGAGTGAGTTAGGGAGTGAGAGAGTGAGGTGAAGATCTGTAAACAAGAGAGAGAGAGAGAGAGAGAGAGAGAGAGAGAGAGAGAGAGAGAGAGAGAGAGAATATCTGATGGATTGATAGACTGACAGATTGACTGAATGATGGACAGCAGGTCAGGCAGGCGTAGGGAAAACACACACACACACACACACACACACACACACACACACACACACACACACACACACACACACACACACGGTAAAAATAAAACGATAGAAAAGCAAGAAATAGAAAGAAACAATGAAAAGGAGAAATAAGAGTAACAGAAAAACAGCGAATGATAAAAAAAAAAAAGAAAACAGTTATTGAAGCACGCCTGACAGAGAGAGAGAGAGAGAGAGAGAGAGAGAGAGAGAGAGAGAGAGAGAGAGAGAGAGAGAGAGAGAGAGAGAGAATAATGAAAAATAATAAAAGGAGAAAGATAGCAAGCGCGAAAAAACAAACAGGAAATACAAAATAGAAATAACATAAATAAAAAGGGAATAAACACGATACTATAGAAAAGAGTAAAATAAAACAGAAAGAACGAAAAGAAAACCGAAGGAAAAAAAATCTTACGAGAAAGAAACAGAAACACAGAGAGAGACACGGACAGACGGACTAACAAACATACAGACAGACAGACATAGTGACTGATGCCCAGAGAAATAACTTTTGCGAACAATGGGAAAAGTCACAACAAAGAAGATATGAAGGGAATGTAAATATGAACCAAACTATAACAGGAGGAGGAGGAGGAGGAGGAGGAGGAGGAGGAGGAGGAGGAGGAGGAGGAGGAGGAGGAGAATGATATAACCAAAACTGACAATCACAACTAGAAGACGCCATTAGAAGAGAAGAAAAAGAAGAAAAGAAGAACAAAAAGGAGAACAAGAAGAAAAAAAGGAGGAGGAATAATAATGATAATAATAATAATAATAATAATAATAATAATAATAATAATAATAATATGAAGAAGAAGAAGAGGAAGACTAAGGTAAAGGTAACGAGATGAACAAAGAAGATGAGTAATATCGATAAAAGTAACTAGAAGAAGAAAGAAGAGAAGAAAGATGTTAGATACGAAGACAGGAGGAGAAAGAGGAGGAGGAGGAGGAGGAGGAGGAGGAGGAGGAGAGCGTCCCAGTAAATCCTGGCAGGGACGGCCTCGCGGGGCCTGTGTGACACAAAGGCGGCGCGGGGAATCATCATAGTAGGGTCTGCCTCTCGATTTATTTTCTTGTTATGAAAGACATGTTCTGCGAGGGCGAGGGCGGTGATGGTGGTGGTGGTGGTGGTGGTGGTGGTGATGGTAGTAGTAGTAGTAGTAGTAGTAGTAGAAATACGAGTAATAAAAAGAATTGATTTTTTGTAGATTCTAAAAGGCAAAAGAACCAAAAAAATTAGGCTGTGGTTGTAGTAGCAATAGTAGTAGTAGTAGTAGTAGTAGTAGTTGTAGTTTTTTATTTTTTATTTTTACGCTATGGCCTATATCGCCTGTAGATCTACTTGAAGAGTATGTATAGGAAACGCTGTTTAGCTTCCACCCATTAGTGGAGCAGGCAATTTTATTTATAGTGGTACACATATTAGGGCCCATATCACCACCTAAGCTCATCTTTGGTGTAACCACCTAGAACTTGGGTATCATGGTGACATGTAGGTAGCTTTAAGCGACGCGATAAATGGCATAGTTTCAAGGCAGTACGTGGTGGGATTTGAACGTACGCGTGGACATCTGCCCGATCCCACGCTCACCACCGTATCCACTACGTATCATCATCACCATCATCATCATTATCATCATCATCATCATCATCAGCAGCAGCAGCAGCAACAGCACAACAACAACAACAACAACAACAACAACAACAATAATGACAACAACAGCAACAATAATATGAAAAAATACATGAAAAAGCACTAACAAGCAAGGTCCAATTCAGAAACTTAATAAATACAGGGTAAAGTAAAACAAGAAGAAGAAGAAGAAGAAGAAGAAAAGCTTGGAGGAGCGATCAGGGAACTGCTTTGAGGCACAGAAAACGGGCCGTGCGTGGGAAAGGAGGAGGAGGAGGAGGAGGAGGAGGAGGAGGAGGAGGAGGAGGAGGAGGAGGAGGAGGAGGAGGAGGAGGAGAAGAAGGAACTCAAGTAAACAGTTTGAATATACGTTTCTCTTTGTAAAACCCACAGAATCGTTTCCATCTCCATCCTCCACTGTCCCACCATCTGCTCCTCTTCCTCCTCCTCCTCTTTCTCCTGCTCCTCATTTTCCTCCTGCGTTGCTCCGGAGACGCATTACCCCATCAAAGGTTTCGTCACCAGAAATCCTGCTTCTCCTACACACAACCATCGCTTTCATGATGGAAACACAGGAGGAGGAGGAGGAGGAAGAGGAGGAGGAGGAGGAGGAGGAGGAGGAGGAGGAGGAGGAGGAGGAGGAGGAGGAGGAAGAGGAAGGAGAAGGAGCAAGCATTTATCTCCCTCCTCCTTCGTCTAGTCGTCTGTCTCCCTCCCTCTCCCTCTTTCCTCTCGTACTTGTCCTCTCACCTCCTTCTGTTCTCTCCAGTGTCCTTCTCTCTCTCCTTATCTATTTTCCTTTTTCCTTTATATCTATTATCTTCTCCTTTGCCTTCCTAATCCTCCTCCTCTTCTCTTTCTTCTGTCATTTCATTCATCCATTCGTTTTCTTTACCTTCGTCCTCTTCCTCCTCTTCTTCCTCCTCCTTCGTGTCCCTTCCCGCAGTGTCTTCCTCCTAGTCTTCCTTTATCTCTTATATTGGATCTTCGCTGTGTCATTGTGGTGCTAAACGCGTCTCATACTGGTGGTGTATGTGTTGTTGTTGTTGTTGGTGTTATTGTTGTTGTTAGTGGTGGTGGTGGTGGTGGTGAGTCTGTTGTTGTTGTTGGTGTTATTGTTAGTGGTGGTGGTGGGTCTGTTATTGTCGTTGGTGTTATTGTTGTTGTTGTTGTTGTTGTTGTTGTTGTTTTTGTTGTTGTTGTTGGTGGTGGTGTTGTAAATGCTAGTTTTCTTTTTATCCCTCTTATCTATTTATCTTTTCTCTTTGTATTTTTGTTTCTTGTCAAGTCAATGTTAATCTATTTTGTTTCTGCATTGTTTCTTTTTTCTCCTTCTATCCTTGTTTTAACTTTTCCTTTTGTTTATTCTTTTCTCATTTGAAGAGAAAGGAAGAAAAGAAAAGAAAAGAAAGAAAAAAGAAGAGTAGTAACTGAAGGAAAAGGAAAAATACATATGTAGATGATAGAGAGAGATACAAAGAAGATAACATTGAAAAAAAAAGACATGGTGATTAACGAAAACAAAGCTTTGAAAATTAAATAACTAACAAGAACATTCTACACAAAGACACAGAGAAAAAGGAAAGATAATACAACAAATTCAAATTCCCAACCATTTCCCTTCCACTACCAACCCTCACGCAGAGTCTCCCTTAACTCCTTCAGTACTAGGACGCTTTTTTACCATGAATTTGGGTATAATTAGACCATTTTATTTACATTATGAGTTGTCTATGGAGGTCAGGAGATTAATAGCCAGAGTCTTCACTATTTTAATCCCCACATAAGTTTCTGAAGCTGTATAAATTCACTAAATAATAAGCAGAATGAATATAACAACTCGTCATGGTACTGAAGGAGGTTAAGACTAGAAATTTACAAATAACTATCACAATTTTCAACACCCGACCCTCAGACAACAGGATTTAATATTCTCCAAAGCATCCTTCCCTTGACTATGAACGAGTGAGTGGTGCCGCGGGAGTCTGGCATGCCCCAAGGGAGGTGTTTGCCCGCCATGGGTTCCTCCTCCCTCCCCGCCGCCGTCAGGAGGGAGCAGTGCCGCATCAAAGGGGTTTTCTGGTCTGCACTGATAATTTTCCCTGGCGACTCTGGCAGTTTTAATGGTAATGACAATGAGTTTTCCTGAGGGAGAGTTTTAGCTCCTGACGGTGATTGCTTTGCTGTGGTTGAACTGTGGACTGTGTGTTTAATTTCTGTTTCTCTTTTTATATCTCTACCTCTCATTTTCCTTCTAAATTTCTCTCCTTTCCCAGCAAAATCTCTTACATGCCTTGTTAAGATCACTACTTCTTATTTTTCTTTGTATCTATTTACTATTCCTATATATCTCCATCTTATATTCTCTCATGTCTCTACTTGTATTTTCCTTTATACTTGCTAATTTATCTTACATCCCTCCCGATGATTTGTACGTATTTTCATGTTCACCTCTTTTTTTTGTCAACCACTGTCCTCATTTCACTCTTAAATTTGTAGCCCTCAAATAATTTTTCGTCACTTACTATCCCACTACAGTCACCTTTTACATTTCTCTGTTAGATTTGTACTTCTTACTTTCTTTTCTACTTTTCTGCTCATTTATTTTTTCATTCCTCTCCTAGACTTCTGCATATTACTTTCTTTCTTTCTTACTTTATCTTTCACCAAAACTTTCTCTTCCATTTCTCTCCTAGACTCCTTTTTATTACATTTCTTACTTTTCTTCCGACCAAAGCCTTTTCTTCCATTCCTACTCGTATCCTAGACTTCTATTTCTAACTTTCTTTCTTTCCTACTTTATCTTCCCACCAAAATTTTCTCTTCCTCTCATCTGTAAAACTTCTCTCCTCACTCGTACACCAATACTGAGCCCTCCGTCTTATTTCCTAGAGAGAGAGAGAGAGAGAGAGAGAGAGAGAGAGAGAGAGAGAGAGAGAAACAGTCTACAGGTTGTCGGGTTACCTTGACCTGCCTGACACCTGCCTCGAGATAATTACAGGTAAGAATCAGAAACCCCTCCCCTCTTTCCCTCTCCCTCTCTCCCCTCCTCTCCCTTCCCCCAAGGTTCCACAATACCTGTCACGAAATGGGGAGAGAAACGAGATGAAGGATAGGAGAGAGATGAAGAGGTGGGGATGAAAAGACAGGAAGGAGATGAGAGACTGTGATGAAAAGAAGGGGTAAGGAAGGGAAATAAAGGAAAATAGGATATGAAGGTAAAAAAATAAAATCAGAGTAAGAAAAGAAGATGGAAATATATGGGTAAGGAAGATGGAAGGTAAATATTATAGGGAAGGAGGAAAATATAAAGGAAAAAACATAACTGAGGAAAAAGTTGATGTAGAAATGGGAAAAATAAGGAAAGAAAAAGGGATAAGAATAGCATGAAAGATAATGATGTAGAGATGGAGTAGGAGAGGAAAATAAAGAGAAAAAAGGAAATAAAGGAAGAACTTCAGAATAGAATGGAAGTAGAAACATAAAAAGAAAACAAAAGGAAAAACAGGAAGAAAAGAAACATAGAAGACAAGTTAGATATTTAATGGAGGAAATGAGAGAGGGCGAGGACAAAGAGGGTAAAGAAAAGAAAGAAGAAATACAAGACAATAAAAGATAATAAAAAGTGAAGGTGGGAAAATTACAGGATAAAAATGGAAAAGAGGAAAAAGAAGAGAACGTAAAAGAGAGACAAAGGAGAAGAATGGAAGAAAGATGTAAGCAAGATGGAAGAGAAGAAAGAAAGGAAGAAAAAAAGGAAAAAAAATCCAGTACATGTTTTGTGAAAGTGGAAGACAAAGAAATATAAAAATAGGTAATAAGGAGTAATGAAGAATGATAATAGAAAAAAAAATAAAAAACAGATGGAAAAGAAAAAAGAGAGAGAGAGAGAGAGAGAGAGAGAGAGAGAGAGAGAGAGAGAGAGAGAGAGAGAGAGAGAGAGAGAGAGAGAGAGAGAGAGAGAGAGAGAGAGAAACATATCATCTCCCGTTCGCATAAAAAAATGATATAGATAGGAGAATAGGGAGAATGAGATAAAGAAAGAAAAAGAAGTGATGACAGCAATATCAGTAATCTCGTAAGTGCATTAGAAGAAGAAGAAGTAACAGAGTAAAGAAGAGAGAAGAGAGAGAGAGAAAAAAAAAATAAATGACAAGGATGAAGAAAAAAATGTAGGAATAATATCTGACATTTCTCGTTTCCTCTCTTTGTCCGTGACCCTTCATCTCTCTCTCTCTCTCTCTCTCTCTCTCTCTCTCTCTCTCTCGGTTTCAATCCGCACACGCAATCCCTCACCTCTCACTTCCTTCCTTCCTTCCTCCCTCCCTCCCTCCCTCCTCCTCCTCCTCCTTCTTCTCCTCAGTTCCAAGCATTTCTCCTCCTTTATCTCCCCACCACCCCAATTCCTTCATCTCTCCCTCCTCTCCCCCATTTTTCTCCATTCACCTTTCCTCCCTATTCATTCTCTCCTTCTTCTCTCCTCGTCCCTCATACCTTCATGTTTCCTTCTTCATTCGTATATCTTTCCCATATTTACCTACGCATCATCTCTCTCTCTCTCTCTCTCTCTCTCTCTCTCTCTCTCTATGCATTATTCCTTTCCTACTCTACCTTTCTCTCACTCCTCCTCCTCCTCTTCTCGCGCCTCCTTCTCTCACGTCTCTACTCCAGTCCCTCCTCCTCCTCCTCCTCCTCCTCCTGCCGCCACTCATCACAGCCTCGCGGGACGACAACTCATCTCGCCCATAACAATTCGTCTCCCCGCTGCTCAAACTCACTAGCTTAATGTTTCGTAACCAAACTTGCCGCGCCTCCCACCCAAGACACTGCTACACCACACCGCCACACCACCCAAGGCACTGCTGCACCACCCACGGCACTGCTACACCACACCACCTACACCACCCAAGGCACTGCTACACCACACCGCTTCACCACCCGGCAACACCACTCAGGGCACCGCTACACCACTCATCATCATCATCATCATCATCATCATCATCATCATCATCATCTCCTTCCGCATCCTCTATCAGTGTATAATAATTTTCAAGCCGCCCCCGACGTAGGAAAGTGTCGCAACCTGCAATTATGTTCGCCAGACTCACTCACCGATATAACGACATGACTTATCACGTAAATATTTTGAACGTGTGCCTGGCTTATCATTTCAGCTGGGTTTTGATTCACCACTCCAACCCCAACACCAGAAAAAAAAAAAAGACTTACACAGACGGAAAGAGAGAGAGAGAGAGAGAGAGAGAGAGAGAGAGAGAGAGAGAGAGAGAGAGAGAGAGAGAGAGAGAGAGAGAGAGAGAGAGAGGGTGATGATAAATGTTCAGCATGATCAGAAGGATAAAAATGTAATTCAGATTTATGTTCGAGAAGGAAATGGGAAGATTTGCAGATTCATATTCTCTCTCTCTCTCTCTCTCTCTGGATTGTAGAGAGAGAGAGAGAGAGAGAGAGAGAGAGAGAGAGAGAGAGAGAGAGAGAGAGAGAGAGAGAGAGAGAGAGAGAGAGAGAGAGAGAGAGAGAGAGAGAGAGAGAGAGAGAGAGAGAGAGAGAGAGAGAGAGAGAGAGAGAGAGAGAGAGAGAGAGAGAGAGAGAGAGAGAGAGAGAGAGAGAGAGAGAGAGAGAGAGAACTAATCGCATCCACCATTCCTGTCTTCACACACTGAATTACACACACACACACACACACACACACACACACACACACACACACACACACTCACACACACACACACACACACACACACACACACACACACACACACACACACACACACACACACACACACACACACACACACACACACACACACACACACACACACACACACACACACACACACACACACACACACACACACACACACACACACACACATACACACACACACACACACTCCTTAATTACCCACATCGTTGACCATCTAAGTCTGGGAAAGTGTGAGAGCGTTAAAGTGTGTGTGAGAGAGAGAGAGAGAGAGAGAGAGAGAGAGAGAGAGAGAGAGAGAGAGAGAGAGAGAGAGAGAGAGAGAGAGAGAGAGAGAGAGAGAGAGAGAGAGAGAGAGAGAGAGAGAGAGAGAGAGAGAGAGAGAGAGAGAGAGAGAGAGAGAGAGAGAGAGAGAGAGAGAGAGAGAGAGAGAGAGAGAGAGAGAGAGAGAGAGAGAGAGAGAGAGAGAGGAGAGAGAGGAGAGGAAAAGAGGAGGAGAGAGGAGGAGGGGAAGGAGGAGGAGAGAGGAGGAGGAGGAGGAGGAGGAAAAGGAGGAGGAGGAGGAGGAGGAGGAGGAGGAGTAATAGAGGCATGTAAAATAGACTCTCCTTAAGAAAGAAAACGAGAAAAACATGAGAAGTAATACAAGAGGAAAATGTCGTAGGAGAAACATCAGAGGAGGAGGAGGAGGAGGAGGAGGAGGAGGAGGAGGAGGAGGAGGAGGAGGAGGAGGAGGAGGAGGAGCAGGAGCAGGAGGAGGAGGAGGAGGAAAAGGAGGAGCAAGAGGAGGAGGGCGAGAAGGAGGAGAAACAATCTCATCCTGAACTTGAACGGTGAGGAAAGAGACAGGTGTCCTCCTCTTCTTCATCTTCCTCCTCCTCCTCCTTCTCCTCCTCCTCCTCCTCCTCCTCCTCCTCCTCCTCCTCCTCCTCCTCCTCCTCTTATCCTCCTCCTCTTCTTCTTCCTCTGTTTCAGGATCTATTGCTAAAACCAGACCAATTAACGTCGAGAGAGAGAGAGAGAGAGAGAGAGAGAGAGAGAGAGAGAGAGAGAGAGAGAGAGAGAGAGAGAGAGAGAGAGAGAGAATGCTAATTGATGGAAAAAAGGAAAGAAAATATTGTTGGGTAATAAAAGTGTGGCCTAAAAAATGGAAGAAAGAGAAAGAGAAAGAAGGAAAAATATTACAGAGGAAAAGAAAAAATGTATCCAGTATTTTTTTTCTCAATCAGGAAAAGATAGACGAGTTTCCTTTTTTTCTGCTGGGTGGGTGGGGGGTGTGGGGAGGGAAATTATGTCGTGTGTCTTTGCAGTTTTTTCCTTCACACACACACACACACACACACACACACACACAGAGAACATGACACTGATATAAATAAATCACAGAAAAATATATATAAAAAGATGAGACAAGGAAGTTTCCAAAGAGAAAAATGAAAATGAAAGAAGAATATGACAAAATTCAATTCAAGAAAAGAGCATAAAGTCAAAACACCAATTAAATAAAGTGACTTACTAAAGGAAACAATAAAAAAGAGAATAAAATAAACGAGAGAGAAAAAATAATAATAAAAAAAACCACGAATACAAAACAACACACAGAAACAAATAAACAAAGAAATATAACACAGGTCAGCTTGGGTCACGGTGGGGAGGAGGAGGGGGGGGAAGCAGAGTTTTATAAGATATTTTCCCTTTTTTTCCTGACAAGCCATACAGAAAAAAAAGATGAAAAATGTAAAGAAAAAAAAAGAAAACTAAGCTGGAATCGAACACGGAAATTTCTTTACTTCCGGTTTTCTTTTGGCAACTCATGAAGCGAGTTTAATCTGATTGGTTGGTCCATAGCTGACTTTATAAGGGAGGGAGGGAGGGAGGGAGGGGAAGGAGGGGAGGGAAAGGAGAGGAAAGGAACGGAAGGGAATGGGAGGGGAGGGGAGGGAAGGGAAGGTAAGGGATGAGAATGGGAGGGAAGGGGAAAAAAAGGGATGGGAAGGAAAGGAAGGGAAGGGATGGGAAGGGAAGGGAAGGGATGGGAAGGTAAAGGAAGGGAAGGAAGGGAATGGGAGGGAAGGGAAGACAAAAGAAAGAGAAGGGAATGGGAAGGAAGGAGGGAGGGAGCGAGGGAGGGAGAGAGGGAAGGAGAGAAGGAAAGGAAAGGGAAGGGAAGGAAAGGGAAAGGGAGGGATAGAGGAAGGGAAGTAGGGAAGGAAAAATGAAAAGAAGAAAGATGAAAAATAAAGAATAAACCAAGGAAATGGAAAAGGAGAGAAGGAAAAGAACAAGAAGAGAAGTATAAGGGAAAAAGAGTGTGAAGAAGGAAGGAGTAAGGATGAAATACGATAAAAGGAAGGGGAAGAAAAAAAGATGGATGAAAAAATAAATGATAAGTCGAAGAGAAGTAAAGGAGGGAGGAAAAGAGATAGAAAGAGAAGAATAACAGGAGAAGAAGCGTGTGAAGAAAGGAAGGAATAAGGATATTGGAAGATAGAGAGATGGGAGGAAAAGAGGAAAGAAAAGAGTAATGAGAGGAATGGAGAGAGAGAGAGAGAGAGGGAAGGAATGACGGAGGGAAGGAAAGAGGTAAGAAGGAAGGAAGGAAAAGGAGGAAGAATAGGAAAATTGGAGGAGAGGCGACATTGAGGAAGATAAGAAATACAAGAGAGATGGAGAGGAGAGAAGGAAAGAGCAATAAATGAAGGAATTAAAAGAAGGAAGATAAAACGTATAGGAGGAAGTGATACATAGAAATAGATTAAATGGAAAGAATAAATGAAAATAAGCTTAAAAACACGATATATGATGAATGGCGTGATGAAGAAAAGAAGAAAAGAAGAAAAGGAAAATGCGTAGAAATGATTAAAGAAAAGAGGAAAAATATGAGGAAATAAGATAAGGTGATAAACGAAAGAAATAAAAGATAAGACATTAATAAAAACAATAAAGAAAGAAGAAACAGAGTAGGTGAAAATAACAAAACAGGAAGATAAAGCAGAAAAGCAAGAATAAGAGAAAAGTTGCAATATTCAAGATTATAAGAGTGAAGCAAAATAGATCAAGAGGAGGAGGAGGAGGAGGAGGAGGAGGAGGAGGAGGAGGAGGAGGAGGCAAAAGCATAAACACATATTCAGGGAGGCAAAGAGAGGTAAGGAAAATGTCAAAACAGCACAACGAGAGGAGGAGGAGGAGGAGGAGGAGGAGGAGGAGGAGGAGGAGGAGGAGGAGGAGGAGGAGGAGGACGAGGAGAAGGAGGAAAACAGCAGGTAAAGGAGAACAAAACGCCTCATGTGCTGCGCCAGAAAGATAACAAACGTGACTGAAGCAAACATCAAGTGTGTGTGTGTGTGTGTGTGTGTGTGTGTGTGTGTGTGTGTGTGTGTGTGTGTGTGTGTGTGTGTGTGTGTGTGTGTGTGTGTGTGTGTGTGTGTGTGTGTGTGTGTGTGTGTGTGTGTGTGTGTGTGTGTGTGTGTTCAGTCATAAAATCAACAGCCCGTGGAGGTAGTTTATGAAATCCTCCTCCTCCTCCTCCTCCTCCTCCTCCTCCTCTTCTAGAACACAACAAGGAGGAAAAAATGCTACTCCATCACACTCTAAGGAAGGAAGGAAAGGGAGAGGAAGGAAGGGAGGAAAGGAAAGAAAGGAAGAAAAGATAGAATAGAGGTTTTATGAAGGAGGAGGAGAGGTATCTTAGGGAAAGAGGAAAGGAGGGGAGGAAAAGAAAGAAAAAAGAAAGGAAGGGAGGTCTGGGGAAGAAGAAAGAAGGAAGTAAGGAAGGAGAGTCAAAGGAAGGTTGAAGGAAACGTTTAAAGTCCTTTGCCTTGGATAAAGAATGAAGGTAAGGAAGGAAGGAAGGAAGGAAGGAAGGAAGGAAGGAAGGAAGGAAGGAAGGAAGTGTAGAAAAGAACAGAGGAGGAAGGAAGGAAGGAAGGAAGGAAGGAAGGAAGGAAGGAAGGAAGGAAGAAAGGAAGGAAGTGTAGAAAAGGTGGACGAGATGGAAGAAAAAAATGAAAAGTGGAAAGAGAACAGAGGAGATAAAGAGGAGACAAAAGGGAAAGGTTGATTATTGGAGAGAGATTGAACGAAAATGGAAGAAAGAAGGAAGAAAGAATAAGGGATAAAGAAGAAAGGATGGTAGAAAAAGAAGAAAATAAAGAAAATGCATATCTGAGTTATCCTTTTCATTATTTATTTTTTTTATTTGATTCTCTTACTTTGGAAGGAGAGCTGGGAGACAGAAATATAAGTAACACATATGAAGGCAAGAAAATAAGAAAAGAAGAAAGGACGGAAGTAAAAAAAAAAGAAGGAAAAAGGAAGTTACACCAAATACCAACGTTAAACAAACTAACTAACAAACAAACAATCAATCAATAAAACACAGCAAACAATAAACAAAAACCACGAAAAAAAACAATAAAAAGAACGTTCCCTCATTTTTCTCCTTCATTTTTTCCTCCCTTTCCATCCCTCCTTACCTCTTAGTTTCCCTTCACTTCCCTACCCTCGTATCCTTCCCTTACCTTTCCCATTCCTCCCCACCTTCCCCTCCCTTCCTCTTCCTCTTCTTCGGCGTCACATTTCAAGGTTGTGTGACTCGGTAAACTCCTCCGCAGGGCATGGAGAGATAAACAAGGAAGAGGAGGAGGAGGAGGATGTAGAGGAGGAGGAGGAAGAGGAGGAGGAGGGTGACCTTGGACTTAACGAAGCCATTTATACATCGAGAAGTTAAAGTTTCCTTACACGTGAGGAGGAGGAAGAGGAGGATGGAGGAAGGAGAAAGGAGGAAGAAAATAAAAAAAGAAGAAGGAAGAAAAAAAATAAGGAAGAACGACGGAAAGCAACCTTATGACTGGCACACGTACACACACACACACACACACACACACACACACACACACACACACACACACACACACACACACACACACACACACAGTGAACACACACGCAAATGAGAATCTTTCATATTTAGAGATACACATGAATAGGAGGAGAAAGAGGAGGAGGAGGAGGAGGAGGAGGAGGAGGAGGAGGAGGAGGAGGAGGAGGAGGAGTGAGAAGAGGAAAAAAAGGAGGAAGAGGAAAAAAGAAGAGGAAGAGGAGGAGTAAGGAATACGACAACACCTTTCTTATTTTACAAAACTGAAAAGAAAAAGAAAAAAAAAAAACGAAAATAAGGAATATTATTGATCTGAAAAAGAAAAAAAAAAAAAAAATATCCCAGGCCAGATTTTCAGATTTCACCCACAAACAGACCTACTGACTGAATATATCATCTATGGACAAATGGAAAGGAAGGGAAGGGACAGATGGGGTGAAAAGAGGGAACAAAGAGAGAGAGAGAGAGAGAGAGAGAGAGAGAGAGAGAGAGAGAGAGAGAGAGAGAGAGAGAGAGAGAGAGAGAGAGAGAGAGAGAGAGAGAGAGAATTATAAGTAGGTTGAAATGGTACGAGATTTTCAAATAATGAGATGAAAGAGAAAAAAAAGAAACATGTGTGATATAGAAGAGAGAGAGAGAGAGAGAGAGAGAGAGAGAGAGAGAGAGAGAGAGAGAGAGAGAGAGAGAGAGAGAGAGAGAGAGAGAGAGAGAGAGAGAGAGAGAGAGAGAGAGAGAGAGAGAGAGAGAGAGAATGGGTGAGATGGAGGAGAAAACGAAGGAAAGAAAAAGCGAAAAGGAGGAATATGTAGGGAAGAAGAATGAAACCAAAATGAAACGAAAGAAAGGAAGAAAAGAAAGAAAAGAAAAAAAGAAAGAAGGAAAACAGAATGAAAGGGATGAAGAGAAAATAAGAAAGAAACAAATTAAGAAGGAAATAAGGAATAAAGATTGAAAAAAAGGAAGGAAGGAGGTAAAGATGGAAGGAAAAATAAAGGATAAGAATCTGAAAAAAAGGTAAAATCGAGAGAGAGAGAGAGAGAGAGAGAGAGAGAGAGAGAGAGAGAGAGAGAGAGAGAGAGAGAGAGAGAGCTATCGTCCGTGTTGGCACATTACAAATTATTATGGGAGGAATCAAGACTAAATTTCTACTTCAATAAATCTCGTGAAAGGTTCCACGCCGCCTCGCCCCGCGGAGCCCACACGGCTTTCTGAGGGCGCGGCGGCTTGCTTTATGGTTTTTCCCTTTTTTTCCTTTACTTTCCTGTATTTTTCCAGCCTTTTTGACATTTTTTCTTTACTTCTGTTGAATTTGTTATCGTTATGGAAATTTCTTATAAGTTTCTATATTTTTTTCTTTTTTCTTTCTATTTTTTACGTTTTCTTATTTTTATCTTTGTATTTTACTTTTTTTTTCACTTTTTCTAACATTTTCATATTTTCCTTTGTTTTTCCTTATTTTTTTTCAGATTTTTGGATTTCCACTTACTTTTCTTTAATATTTTTTCTCATTTCTTTCTAAAATTTAGATACGTTCTTTTCAATATTTTCACTACTGTATTTTTTTTGTATTTTTCCACTTTTCCCAACGTTTTTCTTATTTCTCTTTCTTTTTTCTTAGGTTTTCATATTTTCCTCATTTTTCTTAATGTTCTCTTGCTTTATTATATTTTCCCAACATTTATCTTACCTGTTTTCACGTTTTTTTTCCTTCCCTCTTTTATCAACGTTTTCTATCGTTATATTCCTTATCAGTCATTGTCTTTCATTACACTTGCACATTCTTTTATCATAATTTTTTCCTTATCATTGTTGTCTTTTTTTATCATTTACTATTTCCTCAGTCACTTTTCTCATCAAACTCTTATTCACTATCTTTTTCTTTCACTATTTTCTCAACCTTTTTCATAATTCTACTTCATATTTTTCTTTTCTACTTCTCATCAATAACTATTTCCTTTACCTTTTCAATCTTCTCACCTTTCTGCTTTTATTTTTTTTTGTAATGGTGGTCTTTCAGTATTTTCTTCAGCTTTTTCTTCATCATCATATTAGTTTTCATAATAGACGAACTGTTCTGTCACTGATTTTCTTCTTTCTTTTCTTTCTATTAGTTAGTCTCTATATTGTATTCTTTTTATTATTTTCTTCTATATAATGTTGTTTCCTAAGTTTGAATGGGATTAGGCCCCTCTCTCTCTCTCTCTCTCTCTCTCTCTCTCTTTCTGTTTTGTTATATTTTTACTAATTAGTCTGGCTATTGTATTTTTCTCATTTTCTTCCACAGCATCTTCTTTATGTAAGTTTGAATTTCATTAATACGTCTTTGTCTCTCTCTCTCTCTCTCTCTCTCTCTCTCTCTCTCTCTCTCTCTCTCTCTCTCTCTCTCTCTCTCTCTCTCTCTCTCTCTCTCTCTCTCTCTCTCCTAAAACATATCACCCCAAACTGTGGCCTTTTACCTTCCCTTTTCTTACATCTCCCTTACATAGGTCACTGCTTTTCCTTTCCCTCCCTCCCTCTCTCCCTCCTTCCCCAGTCACAAAGACCCCCAGCCCATCGCACAACCCATAAAAGATCACCAATTTCCAGCACATTGAACCCATGACTTTGAGGCGCAACCGCAATGACGCACGAAAAATAAATACAACTTCCAATAGAGAGAGAGAGAGAGAGAGAGAGAGAGAGAGAGAGAGAGAGAGAGAGAGAGAGAGAGTTGGTTTGTATGTATGGTCAATGTTTCTCAGATGTGCATATTCTCTCTCTCTCTCTCTCTCTCTCTCTCTCTCTCTCTCTCTCTCTCTCTCTCTCTCTCTCTCTCTCTCTCTCTCTCTCGTATGATTCATGTTTAAGAATTATACGAGATTCATGACAAAACTGTAAAAACTGGGTAAAAATATCAAATTAGTATAGTTTTCGTATGGACAATCGATACTACTTTCCTCTTCATTCTTTCTTATCTTCTTATCCTCTTATCTTATCTTTATCCTGTAATCTCCTTCTTTACGATTTAGCATTGATTCTTCCTTTTCCTGCTACCATGTCTATTTCTCACTCTATCTTCCTTTCTTTCATCCTCTCCCTTAATTAATTTTCTCTCTTCCTCCTTTATTCTCCCCTCCAAGCCTAACCTATTTCTACTCTTCCTTGTCTTTGTATCTCTATTCTCCTTTCTACTCTATTTCTATTTCCTTTTTGCTTCTCTCCTTCACCTATTCTCTATCTCATCCTTCTGTAATCCAAATTCTGCTTTTCCTCCTTTCTTCTATCTTCTCTCCACTCTACGCTATCTCTATTCTCCTTTCGCTTCTCTCTCCTTCCTCTCCTTCACCCTCAAAGCCAAATCCTATACCCTACCCCTCCTCCTCCCCTCCTTCGTCCTCTTTCCCCTCTACCCGTCCTCGTTCCCTTCGTCCTATGATTTCTAAGAGATATTGGCTGATATAGAAGTTCCTTTGTCATGTGGTGTCTCCTTCGGGTAGCCGCTTGGTGTGTGTGTGTGTGTGTGTGTGTGTGTGTGTGTGTGTGTGTGTGTGTGTGTGTGTGTGTGTGTGTGTGTGTGTGTGTGTGTGTGTGTGTGTGTGTGTTCCTGAACTTTATTCTCTCACCAGGACAGTTTTCAAAGGCCACATATATGGTTAAGTCGGGTTTTTATTCGTGTTTCTTTTTTTGTAATGATGCGGAAAAGTTGTTGATTTATTGCTTGAGTTGTTAAAATACCCTTGAAAACCTTGCCAACTTACACTAAAGGTTGTGGGAAATAGGGACGCCACAGTTCTTTGTCGAGTTTTCATGGATGTTTTGTCCACTGATGATGCGGAAAAAAGTAAGTTACAGCTTGCGTTATGAAATCCTCCTTAAAAATTGTGGAAACTTAACTACATGCTCAAAGAGACAAGACGACTACGTGTTTAAGGATACAGATCTTTGTCGGGCTTTCATTAGTATTTGAGGTACACATGGCGAAGAACTGTTGTTAAATTAGAGTTCCAAAATTAAATACGCTCTCGGTAACTAATAGTATAGGCTGAGAGATAAGTAGACGAAACCTCTAGCACTGGAATGGTTTATTGGTTTTTCATTTGTTTTTTCCTCCTAATGATGTAGAATCGTCGTTGATATTTCGTCTACAGCCAGTGAGAGACAAGACTAAATATTTAAGGATACAATTCCCCTAGCATTTATTCAGAAACACTTACCACTACAGAGATGATCAGCCGGATTGTCACGAGTGTTTCTGCTGCTAATAATGTAGAATCTTGCTAATCTGTCAATAGAACTGTAGAATCACTAAGATAAACCATGTATCTTCAACTAGAATCTTTTGAAATTAGTGGAGGTGCGGCGCATGTGTCTCAGAATACAAGATACAAAACCAGATAGCTAAGGAAACAGTTCATTGTGAGAGGCGCTATAGTCAGTCACTCACCGCCTGTCCTCACCCACCCACCGCCAGCCATCAGCCCAACATCACCCCACCACCAGCCCGCCACCACCCGCCGCCATCCCAACACCAGTGACAAAGGCGCCTCCCTACGACCCCTCGCGCTCCCTTGTGTGCCTTAAATCCCTCGGGCGTCAATAGGACCACCGGGGGAAGGACACCACTATGGCCTTGTTATGTCCTCCGTGCTCTTTGCCTTGTCCATGTTACTGTACCTGGAATGTGAATGTTCTACCCCTCCCCCCCTCTCCAATACCTCTCCCTCTCTTTAAGGTAACAATATTTTTCACTTTTTTTTTTTTTCTTCAGGGAGGATCAGTTATTCTTCAGAAGGCAGCGAGGACAAATTGTCACTTTTGACCCTAAGGGAGACTGAAAGGGACCTATTCTGTGTGTGTGTGTGTGTGTGTGTGTGTGTGTGTGTGTGTGTGTGTGTGTGTGTGTGTGTGTGTGTGTGTGTTTTATGGGACAGCTGCTGGCACACGCTCCTAGGTGGTAGAAATTGTGTCTGTTTGGGAAAATATATTACTTTAGTAGACACATACATAAATACAGATACAGACACACAGACAGACAGACACACGTACTCGTCTATGTATGTATGTATGTATGTATGTATGTATGTATGTATGTATGTAGGTATTCATCTATTGATTTATTTAACTGTTTGTCCATCAAGTCCAACAATTCATGGGACATAATGCTTCCTCCTTTAACAAAACTGCAGCTAAAGTAAGAAGATAAAGAGGAAGTGGAAGAGAACGAGAAGGAGGAGGAGGAGGAGGAGGAGGAGGAGGAGGAGGAGGAGGAGGAGGAGGAGGAGGAGGAGGAGGAGGAGGAGGAGGAGGAGGAGGAGGAAGAGGAAGAAAGAGAGGAGGAGGAGGAGGAAGGAATCTGAAGAAGGAAAAAAGTGAAAGCAAGAAAGAAAAAGTCACGAAAAAGAAGGAAAAAAAATGCATAAAACCAGAAAAATAAAAAAAAGTAAGAGTAAGATCAAGACAACAAGAACAAAGAAAAC
>NC_059275.1:10829533-10832033 GCF_017591435.1 Portunus trituberculatus
CTAGGAGGCAGCAGTCAATCAGGCCCCAGCTCCGTTCAATCCACTGAGATAGCATACTTTCCCTGTAGGGACGCCGTACGCTGATAACCCCTTGCAACATTGATCCCTGGTACTTAGTTCCCGATGATGATCAATGGTTGACAAGGCCCTCTCCAAACACAGCCCGTCACAGGTCGAGAGTAGTAGTAGTGACCGTTCACTCTGGGCTATCTGTGCGTGTATGCAGTGTAGTGTAGTATGTATGTAAACACAGTGTGGAGTCAAAAAGGTGGTGCGGCAGCCTTGCCTGGCGCTTTCAAGAGAGGCAGCAGTCAATCAGGCCCCAGCTCCGTACAACCACTGTAAAAGTGCACTTCCCTTTAAAGGGCGCCGCACACTGTATGGTTACCCCTGCAGCGGTGACCCTGGTACCTTAAATCCCGATGATGGTCACCTACTGTCAGGGCTCTTGACTATCCACAGCCCTTCACAGATCGAGAGTAAAAGTAGTGACCGTTCACTCCGGGCTATCTGTGTCATGTATGGAGGGTGAGAGTAATTCAAACTAACGGGCAATTTAAACCACGATCAGAGGCCCGGGAGATAAAAGAAAAAGCGCAAGTTATTCGGAAATGAATAGCGACAACCGGGGATTAGATTCAAAGTATTTATCGAGGCGAACTTTGAACGTTTCGATAGTACCTGAGTTGACAACATTTGATGGCAGACCATTCCATATATTAACTATGCGATTAAAGAAAAAGTGTTTGGCTTCATTTGTTACAAAGCGCTTACCAACAATTTTAAAACCATTGCTTCTGGTGACATTTGACTGGTCGACTGATACGTATTTTTGAATATTCATATTTGCAAACCCATTAAAAATTTTGAAAAGCATGATAAGGTCGCCTCTTACTCTCCGTTTCTCAAGAGAAAATAAATTTAATTCCTTTAGGCGTTCCTCGTAGGATTTGTTCCGCAGCCTTGGGATAATTTTGTTAATCTGCGTTGTATTTTTTCTAATTTTTCGATATCTTTTTGTAATACGGTGACCAAAACTGAACATTGTATTCGAGATGTGGACGGACGAGTGAGATATATATGTTAATATTATTTTCTCAGACTTGAAAGTGAAAGATCGTCCAATGAAACCAACTAATTTATTTGCAGTTTTGACGACTTCAGTACAGTGTTTGCTAGGCTTGAGGTCTGCTGAAACAATGACACCAAGATCATTTTCTTTGTCCACACTCGTCATTGGGGTATTATTCATCTTGTATGTCTCCTGAGCATTTTGATTTCCTATGTGTAATACGTGGCATTTATCTATATTGAATTTCATTTGCCACTTGTTTGACCATTCGATGAGAGTATCTAAATCTCTTTGCAAAAGTTGTTTTTGGCTTTCTGAGTCTACTCAGAGGAGGAGGAGGAGGAGGAGGAGATAATGATGGAAATATTATGGCACAGTGAATGACATTAATGATCCCTCCTCCTTCCCTCCTCTTCTTCGTCGTCCTCCTCCTCTTCTTCCTCCTCCATTCACCATATAAGGCACGTAAAAGCCACCCTCTCTCTCATTCCTTCCTTTTTTATCTCCTTAATTCTACACCAGTTCCTCCTCCTCCTCCTCCTCCTCCTCCTCCTCCTCCTCCTCCTCCTCCTCCTCCTTTGACGAAGGGAGTGTGAAAGATAACTTTTCCTCCTCGTCTTCCTTTTCTCCTCCCTCTCCCAAAGATATTGTCCTCTCTTTTATTAGAATACTGGTACTCTCTCTCTCTCTCTCTCTCTCTCTCTCTCTCTCTCTCTCTCTCTCTCAAGACATGGATGAAACAAAGAAAAGTGGAGACAAAATAGACAGAATAAATCTTGAAACACTAAATAAAAGAAAAAGGAGATGAAAAGATAAATGAATAGATAGTCAGAATAGATAAGAACGGAATAAATAAAAAGAAAGAGGAATAAATGATAAATGTGACAAAGAGAATGACAGGAAAAGGAAAAAAAGGAGATAAAAGAGAGAAAGATAAGAGGACAAAGAATAGAAGAAAAGAGATATGAGAGATAGAAAACTGAAAAAAAAGAAGTGAAGATGGGAAAGGTAAATAAAAGAAGAAAATGAAAATAAACGGACTGGAAAAGTGATAAAAGAGAAAGAGAAGAGAGTAGAAAACTTAATAATCACCATAATATATTGAAAAGATGACGACTTCCTTTCTCTCTCTCTCTCTCTCTCTCTCTCTCTCTCTCTCTCTCTCTCTCTCTCTCTCTCTCTCTCTCTCTTTCTCATCAGCCCGTGTGTCAGTCAGAGGGTTCCTTCCTCCTCCCTCACCCTCCTCATTATCCCTCCCTTACCTGCCCCTTATTCCTGTAACCTCTCTCTCTCTCTCTCTCTCTCTCTCTCTTACCCTCTACTACCTAATGGCTTTATGATTCCCTGATCTCTCTTCTACATCTACTTTTTCCTTTTTTTCTTCTTCTATCTGTTACATCTATAATTTCATGTTATTGTTCTTTTATT
>NC_059275.1:10839533-10849533 GCF_017591435.1 Portunus trituberculatus
CACACCTGATTACTAATAAGTATACTTAATTCTCTCCTTACCTGTATGCTAATTAGTGTTGGATTTACCTAACAAATTCCTGAGGCTTATTTTTTCAGTACATCTTCAATTATTTACATTTATTTTTACCTTCCTTTCTTCCTTCATTCTTCCAATATTTAGCATTTTATCTGTCTTCCATTTATCCTATTTTTTTAGATTCTTCTTATTTCCTTTTTGCATATTTCCTTCGTTTTTTTTTTTTCTCTTCATTTTTCTATCTTCCCTCCTTCCTTCATCCTTCACATCTTCTTGTTTAACTTTACTATTTTTCTCTTCACTAAATACTTGTTTCTATTTGCTTCCCTCCTCCTCCTCCTCCTCCTCCTCCTCCTCCTCCTCCTCCTCCTCCTCCTCCTCCTCCTCCTCCTCTTCCTTCTCCTTCTGCAATCTTCTTCTTCTGCATGTCATCTTTACTTCTTCCTTTACTTTTATTATATTTTCTTTTATTTTCTGCTCTTCTCTTTCCGATATTCAAGTCAATTTGCTTCATTTCTTATGCCAAACCATCAATCTTTTTTTTTCTCTCTCTCTCTCTCTCTCTCTCCCAAGCATCGTAGGCAGCTGAAAGAAATGTATTTAACTGAACAACACAGAGAGAGAGAGAGAGAGAGAGAGAGAGAGAGAGAGAGAGAGAGAGAGAGAGAGAGAGAGAGAGAGAGAGAGAGAGAGAGAGAGAGAGAGAGAGAGAGAGAGAGAGACGAACGAGGCAGGACCCCTTAATCTCTAGTCCAATTAGTACACACACACACACACACACACACACACACACACACACACACACACACACACACACACACACACACACACACACACACACACGTACCCAAACTCAAGCCTGAACCCCTCCACCACCCCACCACCATCCTATCCTTCTGTCCACCCACCTACACACAAACACCCCTCTACCCCTTAACCCCCCCACCCCAACCATCACCACCATCACCACTATAACCTTTCCTCCTGCACAAACACCTCCATCCCCTCCTCCCACGCACAAACAGACCCTTCTCCCCTCCCTAACCCTCCCCCCAGTCCTCCTGTGGCCTTCCCTGACGCAATATAGCTAAGCATTAAGGTATCCAGCCCTGATTCCACTTAATAACACTGCCGTATCACCCAGCACTCGAGTTTCGCCCAGTTAGGCCAGCTGATCTTGTTTATATTAGACTGGCTGCTACCCCATGAAGTTCCCTGCCTCTTCTGCCTTAATTTTCCTATGTGTTCCTCGGTTTTCCGTGTTTTTAGTCATTTCATGCATATCTACTGGTTTTCTTGTCATTTTCTTTCTTTTTCTGGTTGTTATTATTTTTTCTTTGCCTTTTAGTTGTCTTCTTCAGTGTTTCCTGTCTTTGTTTTTATTTTTTTCAGTGCTTTTTCTTGTTTCTGCTTCTTTTCTTTTCTTTTTCTGTCTTTTTTTTCTGTTTCTTTCGTCTCTTTCCTTAAGTTTCCTGCCTCTTTCCTTGCATATCTTTAAAATGTCTAGTCTTTTTCTTTATTTTGCCTCGGTTCTCTCCTTTTTTTCCTGTCTTTTAGTGTTTCTACCTAAGCTTTCCTGCCTCTTTCCTTGCTTATCTCTAAATATCTCTCTTTCCTTGCTCACCATGTCGTTTTGTCTCTTTCCTTACTTTTATTTCTTTTTTTTGTCTCTTTATTTGCTATGCCTTTCCTTTTCCTTGCATTGCCTCTCTTTGTCTCTCTCTGAATTATTTTACCTCTTACTGACTCTCTACTCTTCCTCCCTCTTCTTTCCTGCCCTTCCTTGCCTCTCCTACATCTTTTCTAATTTCCCTGCCTTTTTTTCACTCCGTTTTTCCCTGACGTTTCCTGACTTTTTCCCTTGCCTCCTGTTTCTTCTGCTTCTTTTCTTGTCTCTTCCTTTCTTTTCATATTTCTCCCTGTTTCTCCCAGTCTGGCTCTCCCTACCAGTAACTTGAGAACTTCAGTATTGAGACACATTTTTTACTATGAGTTTTGGGTATGATTGGACGATATCATTTAGATTAGTAAGGGTCTATTGATGCCAGAAGATTAATGTCCAGAATCTTCACTATCTTAATCCCAACATAAGTATCTGCAGCTGTATAAAATCAGTAAATAGTAAGCAGAATGAATATGAAATTGAGGGAGATAAGCTTGACAGGTAAAGAAGAGAGAAGGAAAGGTAAAAAATGGTAAAAGATATAGGAGATTGAGGACGGTATGGAAATAATGATACGAGGAGAGAGAGAAGAAAGGGTAAGAAAGGAAAGGTGAAATATAGAAGGGAGAATGAAAAGGGGATGGAAAGGGTGGATAAGAAAGAAATAGAAAGGAGAATAAGGAGAAGATAGAAAGGGTTATTGGGAGAGAGTACATGGAAATAAGGAATAGGAAGGAAAATTAAATGGAAAAGGTGTAGGTGTATAAGAAGGTTTTGGTGTGTTTCTTCATTTTCTCTATTTTTCCTCAACATATGTTACGACTTACACGAATACATAGGTAAATACATAGATGAAAAAGCGAGGATAAATACAAGGAACAGGCATGAATAAAAGTAATTACACTAAAATACATAAAGCAGTGAATACATACATGGAAAATGCAAGAAGAGAAGGGACAGGAAGGGCGTAAATATGAAACAAGAATCTTAATTAAAAGGAAAACAAAGAAAATGGAAATAAATAGACTGCAGAGAATAAAGATAATTGCAAAAGAAACCAGACAGGAATACGGAATGAAAGGAACAGCGGAGGAGGAATAGGAGGAGGAGGAGGAGGAGGAGGAGGAGGAGGAGGAGGAGGAGGAGGGGAGTTGCCTTGTCCTTTCGTACATTGGCATGGCAGAAGGACTATTATCTCATTACAAATAACGGGGGTGAGTGTCCGGAGAGGAGCGGTGGTGGTGGTGATGGTGGTGGTGAGGAAGAGGAGGAAGTAACGTTGGGAGGGAAAGAGAGGCGGTGAGGGGGGGAGGGTGAGGAGTGAGGGAAGGGAGGGGAGGAGAGGAAGTCACGCAATCTCCAGGAGTGAAGAATAGGGAATATTTTTTTTCTTTCTTTTACATGTAAGAATGGAGGTGCAACGGGATAAGTATTACTGCTGCTGCTACTACTGCTGCTACTACTACTACTACTACTACTACTACTACTACTACTACTACTAGTACTACCACTACCACTACTGTCACTACTGTTTCTACTGTTACCACTACTCCTGCTGCTGCTACTAATTCTCAAACAGTAACAAAACAACTACTACAACAACAATTAAAACAACAACAACAACAACAACAACTACTACTACTACTACTACTACTACTATTACTACCACTACTACTACTACTATTACTACTACTACTACTACTACTCACTACCACACACCACACTACTACTACTACTACTACTACTACTACTACTACTACTACTACTACTACTACTACTACTACTACTACTACTACTACTACTACTACTACTGTAACTATTACTACTTTTCCTACTGCTACTACTGCTCCAGCTGCTGCTACTAATACTTAAACAATAACATAACAACAACTACAACTGTCACTACTACTACTACAACTGTCACTACTACTACAACTGTCACTACTACTACTACTACTACTACTACTACTACTACTACTACTACTACTACTACAATCACTGGGTAATGACAAATAACAAGTTTTAGTGAGAACCAAGGACCAGTAAGAAAGTGGAGGAGGAGGTGGTGGTTGTGGTGGAGTATATGAGAATGTGGTTTGTGTGTGTGTGTGTGTGTGTGTGTGTGTGTGTGTGTGTGTGTGTGTGTGTGTGTGTGTGTGTGTGTGTGTGTGTGTGTGTGTGTGTGTGGCCCGTGGGAAACAGAGGGCGTGTGGTGCAATGTAGACGCAAAGACAGGAAGTGGTTCTCTGCTCTCTCTTTATCTGTCCACCACCACCACTACTACCACTATTTTCACCTTCTCCAATACAGCAACTACTCTTCTCTTTTATCGTTTTTGTGTAATGAATAGTAATCAAAACAAACAGGAAATTAAAAAGAGTTACTGATAAAAATACAATAAAAAGCACAAAAATACGTAAATGCAAAGATAATATTCAACCTAACGGGAATCTTACCTGGCCTACCTGTCAATCAATACAACCCATACCTGAAGGAATCAATAAGCTAGTTAGTCAAGCAGGCGATGCAGACTACTACTACTACTACTACTACTACTACTACTACTACTACTACTGCCTACCACTCCTACTACCACTACTACTACTACTACTACTACCACTACTACCAGTAATACATAGTGAGCTGAGCATAATGAGCAAGATATAATTTGGAAGTCAACATTGTCTAGTACAGGGGTTCTCAACCTGGGGTACGCGTACCCCCAGGGGTACGTGAGAGGAATTTTTGGGGTACGTGGCGGGTTTCTCAAAATGCTTCAGTTTTAAATAGCAGCAAATTCGTTTGTAGTATACAATGTGTCCTTCACTAGAACCAGGACACGTTAACAACGTTAACAAGGAAACTCTTGGAGTTATATCACTTGAGAGGAAGCTCTCTTGGATTACAGTTGCCACACAACCTTGCAAACCTATAATATTTGCTCCGATTTCTTATTTTATATGTTATTCACACACACACACAGTGACTTATTTATCACTGTTACTAGTTACAAGTTGCAACTAGCTGCAAGCAACACTAGTTCACTGCCATAATGATCGAAAATTGTCTGATATAGTTCCTTTTTGGTAAATGCATTGCATGTTAGTCACATATAGTGTCTCCCTGTGAGGTACCAGTTCCTATCGACACTACCTCATAGAAACATACTAATATTAATTAAAAATTGTGTCTGCTCCACATATATAACACAATTTAAACTTAATAAACTAAGTCAATAAACCATGCATTTATTGTTACCCTTCCTGACGCTGCATTGTGGGTAAGGGTACGTGATCAATACTGAAAGACTTCGAGGGTACATCACATTAAAAAGTTGAGAAGAAGAAGAATTAACCTGTGCAGAAGCGAGGTGAAATGTGTGTTAAGGTTCCGTGCTGTATTTAATTAAGTCTCTAGAAATGAAAGATCTTGGTACACCAGACAATTATGTTTTGCTCTATATTATGATGTCAGTCGTATAAACTCAAGTAACTATAAAGAAATACCATGGTAGAATAAGAACAGAAAAATACTGGTAGGAGTAAAACCCTGGCAAATCAATAGATACATCGTAATACAGTGTTTAGAGACGATTACTCTGTACCGCGAGACGATACTGACTCTCTCCTGCGAACACTGAAATTGTGACAGTTTGGGTCCTCTCCTATTGATATTAATCAAAGTATTGCGATTTATTCACAATAGTAATATATTACACTCCGACGGAACACGGGCCTAATGTGTTTGAGATGTGGCATTTTGTTATAGTACATTTCGCTCTATATAGCGACTGTTTAGGACTAAAAAACTGTAGCTTCAGGTAGATATTCAATAATGTTATCTATCGATTTTCAGTCTTAAAGTAGGGAAAATTACGAATATTGATGCATTTCTTTTATAGTCCTCCTTGCTTCTCGAAAAGGTGCACGAATTTAGAAAAGGTTGAAGAACACTAAACTGTACCCTGAAAAAAAATACAGTAAAAGAGATAAGATAAAATGACCAACATCTCTATTATTACGGAGGCTAATAATAATACCAAGACTAATTAAGTAATTCAGAGATAACGAAACGAACGACGATCACGAGAGCTTCCACGATAACAGTGTGTACGATAAGATTTGATTCCAGATTCCTCGATAGCGCTCCGAGTTTCCAAGATAACAATGGCATTCCAGTTTCCTCGATAGCGATGCAAGTTTCCAAAATGACGATGCCTTTCCATGATAAAGATGCCCTTCCAGTTTCCAAGATAATAATGCGAGTTTCCACGATCAAGATGCAATTCCAGTTTCCACGGGAACGATGCGGGTTTCCACGATGTCGATGCGGTTCCAGTCCTCACGATGCGATTTCAAGACACAATATTGAAGTCCACTTGCCTACACAGGTACTGGGACGAACCCTTTCACCCCGTAAGGATCCACCCAACACCCTTGAGTGCGAGTAAAGTGACGCTGCCACCTTCCTGCGCTGCAATTGAAGTCCACTTGCCTACACAGGTGCTGGGATGAACCCTTTCACCCCGTAAGGGTCCATCCCACACCCTTAGGTGCGAGGAGAGTGGCGCTGCCACCTCACTGCGACGCAATTGAAGTTCACTTGCCTACACAGGTACTGGGGCGAACCCTTTCACCCCGTAAGAGTTCACCCCAGACCCGTGAGTGCGAGGAGAGTGACGCTGCCACCTTACTGCGCCTCACACGGGTAGCCATGAGCATAACCCGCCACACTCCACTCCCCAAACACTGTCAGTGAGTCCTTTTCACCCCGTAAAGGACCACTGGTACGGTCAGTGCCTGGCTCATGGCGCACAGCGTGCCCTCGTTCATGGCGAGTTGTTCAGCCCGATGTCATTATAAGCAGAGGTCCTGTACACACCACTCACCACCAGACTCTATGCAAGGAGCCCTTATCACCCCTTAAAGGCCCCTCACGGCATCATCTGATGGACGGTAGACACGGCACCCTGCTTAAGGCGACGCCTTGCCTAGTATGAGGCGCTGCAAGTTGACAACAATCAGTGAGCTTGAAGCCGCGAAGGAAAATGAGTCCACGCTAACAATGGGATTCCACGACAGGTTGCGATTCCAGTGTCCACGGTACAGATGTGTTTGTTGAGGATAACGATCCGTTTATCGAGGCTAACGGTGCGGCGATGGCGATGGCGAAACGATCCAAAGTATTATTACCTACACAGGTACTGGGACGAAACTTTTTACCCAGAAAGGGTCAACCCCAGTCCCGTGGTTATGAGAGCAGTGACGATGCAACCTTGCAATGCCTCACACAGGTCGCCATGAGCAATGACCCGCCACACACCACTCCCCAAACGCTGTCATGAAGTGAGTCCTTTTTACCTAACCTAACCTAACCTAACCTAACCTAACCTAACCTAACCTAACCTAACGTAAAGGACCACTGGTACTGTCAGTGCCTGGCTCATGGCGCACAGCGTGCCCTCGTTCATGGCGAGTTGTTCAGCCCGGTGTCATTATAAGCAGAGGTCCCGTACACACCACTCACCATCATATTCTATGCAAGGAGCCCTTATCACCCCTTTAGGGCCCCTCACGGTACCATCCGGTGAGTGGTAGACATTGATCTCTTGCTTATGGCGACCCTTGCCTAGTGTGATGCGCTGCAAGTGGACGACTAGTAGTGAAGCTTGAGGCCACCAAGGAAAAGCAGGACCTGCAGCCAGTTCCTGCCTTGGGCCCCAGGCCGGACCCGACGGCCACCTCCTTCCCCCGTGCGGCGCCCAAGGCCGTCACGGCCCTCAAACATCTTTAGGCCGAAAGTTCTCAATCGTCGTTTTAATTTTGATTCGAATATAAAATCGTCGATGGTAAATGAAAAATAGCTTTGGTGTGAAAGTGTGCAAGAGTTAGCTGATTAATGAAACAAGGTGAGGCAGCTTTGCTCCGGAGTATTTAGTGTACTTTGCATGTTGCTGCCTTGAATGTGTACGTGTTTGTAGGTAACTGGATAGAAACAGTAGACCAATGGTAGTTGTGTAGCTATTGGGGAACTTTTGAAAATTAGTTAAGCTTCTGGATAGAGTGGATGAGTGCACACAGGTTTGCGTGTCTTATACATAAACTGCCACTTGTAAACATAAATTTTTCTATTTCATGCTCTTAGAAAAAAGCAAACTTAGTTTTCTTTATTTCCCTGATCACAATGACGTGTAAATATCAATGTTCCAATCATAAGGAAACACTAGGAGAGGACCCAAACTCCCGTTGAAGTTGCCAGATTCAACAGATATCGTAATATTTCACAGAAAAGATGGTCAACTGCATATCGTATATTTTTGGATATTCTTTTGTCACATAAGGAGATATCAAGATAGGTAAAGTATTTCTAAACATGTATCTACGACAAAAACGCTATAATAGTAGAGTTAGGTTATAACTATGCATTGTGTTTTTTATATACCATCTTGCTCTATTCCTGGAACAAAGATTACTTCTTCCTCAATTGATAGCTCGAAGTTAGTTTGATATTTTCTTTCCTTCTAGGTTAGTAAGTAGACTACAAGACACCATGAACCTATGAAGCCCCGTAAATGAGATTATTTTCATAACTTAGAAATCAAAGTCTGATAATGAGATTGTCTATTGCCAACCAAACCGTTCTGCATAGACGTCTTCAGCGTCATAGAGACCTAATGATGTTAGCTCATGGACAGTGGCCATCCTGACAGCGCGAAACCACAGGGGGTTCATAAGAAGATTTCCAGGGGTACTTAGATGGCTGATCTAATAAAATCCTTTGCAGTGCCATTGCATATTGAGTTCCATGTTCCATGTGACAATACTGGGGGTACTGGTAGATGGTCTTATAACTCAGGGGGTTCTTAACGATAAAAAGGTTGAGAACCCCTGGTCTAGTATATTGACTCTTTAAGTAGCCTGAATCACTCTTAGCCTGTCTGTCTCAATTAAACCGTCACGCGAGATGGTGATTATTCCACACACACACACACACACACACACACACACACACACACACACACACACACACACACACACACACACACACACACACACACACACACACACACAACTCTCGGCATCTCTCTCTCTCTCTCTCTCTCTCTCTCTCTCTCTCTCTCTCTCTCTCTCTCTCTCTCGTAATGGCTTCGGCAACTGTTCGTCTCTGATTTTCATTCGGCGGGCGAAGCGTCACGGCCGGATATTGTATTCGACGCTACTCTACTGTGAAGGATCCGCTCACAGGGACCGAGAGATAGCGACTGTGAGGAGGAGGAGGAGGAGAAGGAGGAATTGGTGGTGGTGAGGGAGTATTATTTTGACCTCGCTCTGAAAAAAAAGGAAAGGAAGGAAGAGAGGAAGGAAGGAAGGAAGAATGGAAGGGAAAAAGGAGAAAGGGTTGTGTTCTTTCTCCCTTTCTGAGAGGCATCTATCTGACCTCACGCTGATGGAGGAAAAGGGGAAGGATGGAGAACAAAGAATAAGAACAAGGGGAGAAAGAATACAAGGATACGGAAAAGGGGAAATCATGAGGCGTACATATTTTTTCCTCTCTTTTTTTCCTATTTTTCCAAGGGTGGTTAAGGTACAGTGGTGGCCATGAAGATAACCTTGCAACCATCCACAGAGATTCGTTATTTTGTTTTGTCTACTAATGCTATGCCTGCTAATACATCTTTCCTTAATTACTAATCACTCTCAGACATTTTACTTGTTCAATAACCATCTCCAATCTTGAAAATAGGTAGCAATTACAATATATTTTCTTTTTAATCCACTCCTTTATAGATGGTGCTTAAAAAGATTTCAGGCATTGATTCTACTTTTATGTAAGAGGGAAAAATGGCCAAGGGCAACAAAAACTACAAAAAAAAGGCCAATTAATTGTCAGTTCCCTTACAGGTCAACAGACTCAGCCGAAAGAAAAGGACAAATGTCTTGAAACCATCACCCTCTTGAAAGAAGTCAAGTTGTAGCATGATGTAAATACAGATGCAGGTAAGGAGTTCTAAAGTTTACCAGAGAAAGGTATGAATGATTGAGAGTACTGATTAACTTCTGCATTAGGGAGTTGGACAGAATAACGGTGAGAAGAAAGCTGTTGACTGTATTGTATTACAGTGAAAAGGTTAAGCTTTGGTTCTCTGATGAATGAAATAGTGAAATAAAGCATGATAGCTGATGGATTGTTAGTAGATCGGAGCGTGAAGAAGGAAAATGATTAGGGCTCTGTTAAAATTATGTTAGATTGAGTTACGTAAGATTAGACTAGGTTGACCCAGGTTAGGTTATGTAAGGTTAAGTTGGGTTAGGTTAGATT
>NC_059275.1:10854533-10859533 GCF_017591435.1 Portunus trituberculatus
GTAAAATAAAGCGAGGGGAAAAAAAAACAGAGAAAAACACGAGACAAGAAAAGGAAGAAAGGACACACAGAGAGAAATAATCGAGTTAAGAAAGATATAAAAAGGAACGAACAAGGTAAAGGAAACAGGAAATAAGACGAAGGGAAGAAGAAGAAATAGAAACAAAAATGAAAAGAATAATGAAGGAAAAACAAAACTGCAAGGGAAATATACAGAAAATGGAGAAAAGAAATATGTAAAAGGAAAAGGGAGATAGAAAAGATGGATAAAAGGAAATACAAATAGAGAATGATGGAAGAAAGAAAATGAAATAAAAGGATGAAAAGAGAAATGCATACATATGAATAAAGAAAGGAGATAATGGCAAGACAATGATAAAAATGGAAGAAGAAACACGGTGCTAAAAATATAAGGAGAAATGAAAATAGGAAGAACAAATAAGGAATGAGGGAAAGGATAAAGAAAAAGAAAACAGAAGAAATGAGAAGACAAGGAAGAAAATAAGGAAAAATGAAAAAAATGAATAAAACTAACAAAATATAAAAGAAAAGAGAATGAAGAAAAATAAAAAGAATAAGACAATAAAACAAACACAAAAAAAAAAACTAGGAACCAAAAAATAAGGAGAGAGAGAGAGAGAGAGAGAGAGAGAGAGAGAGAGAGAGAGAGAGAGAGAGAGAGAGAGAGAGAGAGAGAGAGAGAGAGAGAGAGAGAGAGAGAGAGAAGCTAGGAGAGTAAGGGAAGAGTAAGGGGAGAGTAAGGGAGGGGATGGATTTGGCGCCAGCAGGACCATCAGACCTCACCGTTACTCGACGAAGTGGCGGCCGTAATCCAATTAGAGGTGGATGACACGGAGGAGGAGGAGGAGGAGGAAGAGAAGGAGGAAGAGGAGGAGAAGGAGGCAGACGCATGGGAGGATGTGCGTGTGGGTAGTAGCGGGATAGGAAGAGACGTGAGGGAAACGTGAGGGCAGGAGGAGGAGGAGGAGGAGGAGGAGGAGGAGGAGGAGGAGGAGGACTGGAAAGAGTGAGTGTCAATATATGGAAGGGGAGGAGGATGGAGGAGGAAAAAAAAGAAAAGGAACACAAGCAGGAGGAGGAGGAGGAGGAGGAGGAGGAGGAGGAGGAGGAGGAGGAGGAGGAGAGGAGGGAATGAAGAAGAGGAAGAGGAAGAAGAGGAGAAAGAGTGTGGAAAGCTGACTTTTTTCAACGCTCCTTTAAATCTTTTCCTTTTTTTTTATTTCCCCTTTGTTGCTACGCTTTGTTCCTCGTTCAGCCTACTTCCTCTCCCTCCTCTTCCAGCCTTCCTAACAAACTCACTTCTCCTCTCTCTCCTCTTTCTCACTCTCCCTTCCCTCTCCCTCTCACCGCAAACACTCCCACAACACAACACAACACACCAGCGCTCTCTCTCTTTCGGTATTTTTACGATGAAGCGCCACAAAGAGAGAGAGAGAGAGAGAGAGAGAGAGAGAGAGAGAGAGAGAGAGAGAGAGAGAGAGAGAGAGAGAGAGAGAGAGAGAGAGAATTCTGTTTAAGGAGAGGGAGAGGAAAAAAATATTATAGTGTGCCATCAAAACTTGACGTAAGAAAACGCCAATCAATCCACTAACTGGCCAGCAGGAGGAGGAGGAGGAGGAGGAGGAGGAGGAGGAGGAGGAGGAGGAGGAGGAAGAGGAGGATAAAACTTTACACCAAATTGATTATAAAATTAATATTGTAACGAACAGTAGAGATTAGTACACTCCTCCTCTTCTCATCCTCCTCCTCCTCCTCCTCCTCCTCCTCCTCCTCCTCCTCCTCCTCCTCTTCCTCTTCCTCTCCCTGCTCTTCTCGTCATTTTCTTTTCATCATCAGAGCGGAGTGATGTCTTCAATTTCTTAGCTTACTTTTCTTTATCTCTTCTTTATTGATTTCTGAGTCTCTTTTTCCTCTTTTTTTTTTTCTCCTCTTCTTCCTCCTCGTTCATTTCTTTGTCTTTTCCTATGTTCCTCAATATTCTCTTCACTTATCTCTATCTCCTCCTTCTATTCGTCTTCCAAGCAATCTCTCTCTCTCTCTCTCTCTCTCTCTCTCTCTCTCTACTAGCGTTCATGCTTATTTTCTTTACTTCATTCTTTATTTCTTCTATTCCTTCTTTCTTTCCTTCCGTACTCTCTTCCTTCCCTCGCTTTCCTCTGTTTCTCCTTTTTCCCCTGATCGTTTTCCTTTGTCTTTTATTTCCTTCACTTCCATCATCACGGCTTGCTCTCCCTCTTCATTCTTTCTCTCGTTATTTCTTCCTTCTCTTATTTTTTTTTCTGTCACTCCTTTTTTTTTCCTTCCCTCGCTTTTATTTTCTCCTCTCTTCCTTTTTATCCATCTCTCCCCTCTCTCCTTCAAATCCCAGTCTCTCTTAATCTCTTGGCAACACGTTTATTATTTGTTACTTTCACGTTTTTTCCACATTATTTTTACTTTCACATTTTACTTTTCATTTCGTTTTCTATAGCGACTAAATACTTTTCTGGTTTGAGCACCTTCAGGGATTTTTTTTCTTGGAGTTTCATTGTATATGTTTTTCTTTCACATTTGTGGAATCAGAATGAAAAACGTCAAGTCTTCTAAGAACTCCTCCTCCTCTTTCTCAACTACACTTCTCCTTTTCCAACTACCAGGCGGTCATCTTCCCCTTCTCGCTGCCTCTTTGTCCCCTTCTCTTATTACCCTCGTTTTCTTTTGTCCTCGTCTTCCTTCATTCTGCTTTCCTGTCCTCCACGCGAGACGAATCATACCACACATCTAATTCAAGAGGTTTTGCATTGTCCCTCTTGTTTCTGCCACTGGATGTCTCTCCGCCCATCACACAAACTCCCTATTAACCCCTTCAGTACCATGACGCGTTTCCATATTCATTCTGCTTACTATTTAATCTTATACAGCTTCAGAAACTTACGTGGGGATTAAAATATTGAGAACTCTGGTTATTAATCTTCTGACCTCCATAGATCCTTCCTAATGTCAATAAAATGGTCTTATCGTACACAAATCTCAAAGCAAAAATGAGCCCTAGTACTGAAAGGATTAAGGCGCCTACTGCTATGGTTCCTACTCAGGTGTAAAATAATGGTATGCTGCAAGACTACTGCGATATAAGACTCCATTAATAGCGATAGAGTAAACACACGAGTAGGTATTATTTAGCTTTGGTGTTTTATGTTTTCAAGAAGGAGGTTTCAAGACATTTATTCTGCATCATTTTACATTTTATTCGGTAATCTTTTGAGAAACTGGTCCTTAAGTAGGCCTTCTTTTGTTTCCTTCTTATAATTTTGTTGCTCTTGGCCAGTGACTCTCTTGCATGATGAAAAAATAGGTTAAAAAGAATCGAAGTATGACATGTTTATAATAGATTTAAGTATGTGGCTCTTGTGGCTTAAGTGTAATGCCTACTTTGAATGGATAATAAAGAATCTGAACGTGAATCTAATCCATTTTGAGAACATAAGAACATCATAATATAAAGGAAGGAGCAGAAAAGTACCTGTGGCAAATAAAACTCTCTCTCTCTCTCTCTCTCTCTCTCTCTCTCTCTCTCTCTCTCTCTCTCTCCATCTATCTGTCTATCTACCAGCTATCTATAAAACATACTCCCCTTAAACATTAATCATCGCTTTCCAAATATCGAGCTAATCTTCTTAAGAGCTCAACAGAAACAACACTAAGTTAAATACCATTATGTTTCAATAAATAAAAAAAATATCAAGCTTAGTTTCCATCCATGCGTGCTTTGGGGTCCGAGGGGTCTCCAAGTGCACGGGTTCGAATCCTGTCCACGGTCCGAGTATAGGTTGATTTCCCTAGCGGGTGGGCTTTGAGATAGAAGGTACCACAAAAAGTACCCCCTTTAGCCCGTAAATTCCCGTGAAAAACCCACATAGTATAAATAAATAAATAAAAAAAAAAACGCCCCATCAAGCTTAAATTCTTTCTATTCAGGCACATAGACACCTCTGCAAGCTTATATTCTCTCTCCCCAAGCTACCAAACGTTTCTACAAGCTTAAATTTCTCTAGGCTCATCCACACCCTTCAATCATATATTCTCCTTCTCGAAGCTAACAGACACCGCTACAAGCATAGTTCCTCTCTCTCCAAGCACACACACCTTTTACAAGATCAAATTCTCTCTCTTTTAAATCTCACACAGCCCCTCCAAGCTAACATCACTCATTTCACTCTCATTATCACTCCCCTTCAGTCATTCTTGTCGCTTTTTTCTTTTTGCATTTTTTGTTTCAATTTTGTCATCCATATCCCTGTCTCTCTCTCTCTCTCTCTCTCTCTCTCTCTCTCTCTCTCTCTCTCTCCTGAAGTAGAATAATTACCGCGATGAAGTTTACGGTAGAAAAAAGTTCGAAAAAAAGACCAACGGGAAGCGCTGCCCACAAAGGAGGAGGAGGAGGAGGAGGAGGAGGAGGAGGAGGAGGAGGAGGAGGAGGAGGAGGAGGAGGAGGAGGAGGAGGAGGAGGAGGAGGAGGAGAGGACATTTTTTGTACCCTCTTTTGGGGTTCTAAGAGAGAGAGAGAGAGAGAGAGAGAGAGAGAGAGAGAGAGAGAGAGAATCACATAAGAACTAGCAGTGGTATCAAACAGAGACGGGAGGAGAAAGACCAGGAGGAGGAGGAGGAAGAAGAAGAGGAAGAGAAGGAAGAGGAAGACTGGAGGGAATATTTGGAAGACAGCAGGGGACAGGGGGGTGCTAAGGGGGCAAAGGAGGCTAAGGGGGACTAAGGGGACGTAGTTTGCTCAGCTCAATCCGACAAATGGGAGGAGTCTCTTTAACGAGCCATTTCCCGGACGCCGCCAGCCACTTGCAGCCTCACACGCCGAATTAACACAATTAACAGCAACCTCATTTGTCTAATCCCCCGACGAGAGAACCAGAACGACCTCCAACCCCCTAAAACCACCCCAAAACACCCCTTATCCACCTCAAACCTCCTCCTGCTTATACTACTGCT
>NC_059275.1:10864533-10867033 GCF_017591435.1 Portunus trituberculatus
CACGTATTCTGAAATGTTCCTGCCAGTAATTTTGTCTGCTTGTAACACCCCGAGAGGATGCTACACTACGATAGGAAGAACCAGCCAACGGAAGTCAAATAAACGTTTCTGTGGCCTTTCAAATACGTGCTGGAACCAAAACGTTTAGCACATTCACTGATAGCCAACAATTTTCTCCCCAACATAACTTTTCTATTAGTTTCTTTTTTTTGTATGTGGTAAACCTTTTCTTAATAGATTTGTGCTATAGAAAGAAGAGTAGTGTATTTTATTTTTTATATTAGTTAATTGAGGTATATAAAAGTTTAAGTCGTTATATATGCTTTTCACAATGGCCAGAAAGTTAAGAACAATATACTTTAAGCTCGTCACTCCTGAATATGATTAAATTGAATAATACTCGTCATATCTACTGGTCTACCTTCACCTTGTCTTTCATCAATTTTGTTTGCGGGTGTGAAATAACTACAGAAGAAAAAAAAAAGAAAAGAAAAATGGAAATAATTGTAAATGAGGGGTAAATGAGAGAAAACATCCTCTCTCTCTCTCTCTCTCTCTCTCTCTCTCTCTCTCTCTCTCTCTCTCTCTCTCTCTCCTTTTGTTCGTCAATGCAAAGTTTGGGTCAGAAAGTTCATGCACTAACCAAAACCTCTCTCTCTCTCTCTCTCTCTCTCTCTCTCTAAAACGAATGGACAGGAGGGAAGGAATAGAAATGGAGGAAAAATAGGGACGGAGGGAGGATAAGGGCATATTTGGAAATTCAAGGAGGGAGGGGAAGGAGGGAATGAGGAAGGAAGGAAGGAAGGAAGGAAGGAAGGAAGGAAGGAAGGAATGATGGAGGGAAGGAAGGAAGGAAGGAGGGGAGGACATCTAAGTAATACTCATGTTTTTGTGATGTGGACGGTGAGCCTCAAGGGAAGAGAGTCAACTTCTCCTTCTCTTCCTCCTCCTCCTCCTCCTCCTCCTCCTCCTGTCATTATATTTTATTACCTCTACAGCTACATCTACTTTCACTGTAGTCTCTTCCTCCTCCTCTTCATCTTTATTCTATTCCTCTTACTACTACTGCTACTACTACTACTACTACTACTACTACTACTACTAAACAACTATTACTACTGCTACTTTTGCTAATATCACTATTTCTACTACTACTACAATTGGTTTTATTTATTTAATTATCTACCGTATATCCAAGTTTTCCCTTTAACAAATATCTATCTTATTTATGATTCATCTTTATTTATTGGCATGTTTACTTATTCATGTCATTCTTGTCTCTCTCTCTCTCTCTCTCTCTCTCTCTCTCTCTCTCTCTCTCTCTCTCACAAACAATTTTATTATCGCAGTAACTCATAACTAGGCGAGACGAGGCAACATAGAGGGAGAGGAAGAGGGGGAGGGGGAGAGGGACAAGGAGAGGGAGTGAGAAAGGGAGAGGAAGGGAGAGAGAAGGAGAGGGAAAAAAGAGGAGGGAGGAATGAGAGTAGGAATGAAGGTACTGTTTCTATCGTCTTTTCTTTTTTTTCTTTTTTTATGTTCATCGTCCATGCTTATTCTACTGACTTTCTTCTTCCTCCTCCTCCTCCTCTTTCTCTTCTTCCTCCTTCTCCTCATCCTTCTTCTTCTCCTCCTCCTCCTGTTCCTCTTCCTTCTCTCACTCCATCTTCACATCTACTCGTTTTCCTTCTCAATATAAGCCTATAGGAGGAGGAGGAAAAGGAGAAGGAAGAGGAGAAGGAATACAAAGGAATACAAAGGAAAGCCAAACAGCAACAGACCTGTTGGTCCTTTCGAGGCTGTTTGGTAACTACTTCTAACTGGCTACAGATAAGAGAGACAGGACAGTACAGGAGAAGGCTCCTCCCCACCCACCACTCCCTCCAGCTTTCGCTGGCATGGAAAATAGCTTGGAAAAGTACCATGCAGTATGGAAAAACTGACATGGAATTTTCACAGGAAAGGATGAAAGGAGATTCTATTATTCACCCTACGGTGAACTCTACATATCTATCTATAAGAAAGTTAATATAGTATCATGTTTAATTATTCAGACAAGAAGAGAGCTTGTTGGGGTTATTCTTTAAATATTTATCAATTTTGTTTTTGAATGATGCAATGGAAGTACTGTTTACTATTTCAGAAGGAAGCTTATTCCAAATGTTAACTATTCTATTAAAGAAAAAGTGCTTTGCCTCGTGGGTTTTAAAGCGTTTTGGTGTAATTTTAAATCCATTATTCCTTGTTATGGTGGAATGATCAATAGTAAAATATTTATTTACATCAAGGTTGTTGTATCCCTGAAAAATTTTGAAAACTTCGATTAGGTCTCCTCTTATCCTGCGCTTTGTTAAGCTGAATAAATTTAATGCTTCCAGTCGTTCCTCATACGGCTTGTTTCTCAATCTCGGAATCATCTTGGTCACTCTACGCTGGATCCTTTCCAGTTTTTCAATGTCTTTTCTGTAATATGGTGACCAGAACTGCACACAGTATTCAA
>NC_059275.1:10872033-10889533 GCF_017591435.1 Portunus trituberculatus
TTTTTTGTAATTTACTTTGCAAGATTAATGAAGCGTTCGAGTGAGGCTAAGGTGATGGAGTGCTGTGATTGGCTATTTATGAGGGAGAGAATTAATGAAGTCTCTCTCTCTCTCTCTCTCTCTCTCTCTCTCTCTCTCTCTCTCTCTCTCTCTCTCCTATGTTCGTATGTATGTAAGTACGTGTACGTAAGTCAGTGCATCGTGGGAAAGACAGACACACACACACACACACACACACACACAACTCTTTCTCATATACCTTCCTCATTTAGACAAGTGACCACCACCACGACCCCTCCTCCTCCTCCTCCTCCTCCTCCTCCTCCTCCTCTTTCTCTTCCTCCTCCACGCGACCACAAAAACAGGAAATGAAGCGTCTAGCCAATAGTAACCTCTCCTCCTCCTCCTCCTCCTCCTATCTGTTTGTCTGTCCAGCGGAGGGCACTTGGAGGAGACGAAGGAAGACAGTCTGGAAAGTGGAGGAGGAGCAGGAGGAGGAGGAGGAGGAGGAGGAGGAGGAGGAGGAGGAGGAGGAGGAGGAGGAGGAGGATTGGCGAGACATGCAGTTTAAGGGGAGGGGCGATCAAGGAAACGAAGAGAGAGAGAGAGAGAGAGAGAGAGAGAGAGAGAGAGAGAGAGAGAGAGAGAGAGAGAGAGAGAGAGAGAGAGAGAGAGAGAGAGAGAGAGAGAGAGAGAGAGAGAGAGAGAGAGAGAGAGAGAGAGAGAGAGAGAGAGAGAGAGAGAGAGAGAGAGAGAGTGATACACTACACCACTATTCCAATCTCTTAAGGTGAGCGAAGTTAAGATACATTAAGCTAAATTAGTTGACTTGAAT
Organism: Portunus trituberculatus; assembly: GCF_017591435.1. NCBI lineage: Eukaryota > Metazoa > Arthropoda > Malacostraca > Decapoda > Portunidae > Portunus > Portunus trituberculatus. The sequence goes on from NC_059275.1 coordinate 10,872,869, forward strand.
TTAGTTAACGCTTAGACAGATTAGGTCGAGGGAGTCCTTAACCTAAACTAACCTCCCAAAAGTAATGGAACCTTAAACTAACCTATTTTAACGTAACCTATCCCAGATCAAGAACAGCTGGAGAAAATAAATAAAAAGAGAAAAGAAAAGAGAAAAAAATGAATAAAGAAAGGTAAGAGAGAGAGAGAGAGAGAGAGAGAGAGAGAGAGAGAGAGAGAGAGAGAGAGAGAGAGAGAGAGAGAGAGAGAGAGAGAATGAAGAGGAGTAAGGAATGAAAGGAAAAAAATACAAGGATAATGGGGAAGAAGAAAGCAAAGAATAGGAAAAAAAAAGAAGGAAGGAAGAAAGAGGAAATAAAAATACATAAGGAGGAAGGAAGAGCAACCCACAGTGGAAGAGGAGGAAAAGGAGGAGGAGGAGGAGGAGGAGGAGGAGGAGGAGGAGGAGGAGGAGGAGGAGGAGGAGGAGGAGGAGGAGGAAGCAGGCAATGCACTAGAGGCCGTCACTTCCGCTACTTCCGCTTCTTTCCTCGTGGTTTGTGGCGAGAGCGAGGTAGAGGGAGAGGGAGAGGGAGAGGGGGGAGGGGGAGTGAGTCACGAAGGAAGGGGAAAATTGAGGGGGTGAGAAGCGAGGGGGGACAGAGGTAAGTTTCAATGACAGGTAAAAAAAAGAGGAACGGTAGTAGTAGTAGTGGTAATATTCGTAGTAGTAGTAGTAGTAGTAGTAGTAGTAGTAGTAGTTGTAGTAGTAGTAAGTTATTATTGTTGTTGTTGTTTTGTTGTTGTTGTTGCTCTTGTTGTTGTTGTTACTGGTAAGAATTGAGAAGAGAAAAGAATATAAGAAATATAAGAAAAGAATATAAGAGGGAGAGAGAGATGAATAGAATAATGAAGAGAGAGACAGAAGTAAAGGAGAGAGGAAGAAGAGAAGGGAAAGCCAGGCCAAAAAAAAACGAAGGAAAAAAAAAAAAAACAAGGAGAAGGAAACAAGAATACATACACCTAAAAATGAAGAAGAACAATAATAAAAATACAATAAAAAAAAAACTAGAGAAAGAAAGAAAACTGAAGAAGAGATTGGAACATGAAATATGGGACACCGTATGAAAAAGGCTGAAGGAAGAAAAGAATAAAAGAAGAGACAAGGAAAAGATTGATATCCTACACACTATTGAAGAAAGGAAGGGAGAGAAATATAGGCGAAGGACCGATTGGATGAGAGAGAGAGAGAGAGAGAGAGAGAGAGAGAGAGAGAGAGAGAGAGAGAGAGAGAGAGAGAGAGAGAGAGAGAGAGAGAGAGAGAGAGAGAGAGAGAGAGAGAGAGAGAGAGAGAGAGAGAGAGAGAGAGAGAGAGAGAGAGAGAGAGAGAGAGAGACTGTTAGGGGCAATTAAAAAGAAAAAAAAAGAAAACAAGAAAAAATCATAGGTTGAGAAAGAGACAATACTGCACTCTCTCACCCTCTCTCTCTCTCTCTCTCTCTCTCTCCCTCCCTCCCTCTCTCTCTAAAGACCATCTCCTTTGTTCCCCAATTTTTCGATATGCAAACGTGTCTTCCCATGCAAATGAGATACCTCTGGCCGTCTTCTTCCCAAGGTGATTTATGGATACACTGACCGCTCGCCCTTCACTTACCTCTCCCTCAAATTTGTCCTTTCCTTATAAACATCTAGTCCCTCTCCCTCTCTCCCTCTCCCTCTTTCTATCTCTTTTTTTTTTTCTCTCTCTTATTCAGTCTCATTCATCGATCTTTAAAGTGGTGCAAATAATTATGAAATCTTGATCCTGATGAGATTAGTGAAAATATTTAAAGGGAAAGTATTTATTTTTTTTCCTTTTTTGGTTCGTGAATTCTGTGGTGGGGAAATATTGTGGTTACCGACATGTGGTTTTGTTTTTGTTTCCTACATTTTTTTTTTCTTGTGTAGTTAATGTTCAGGGGACAATGCAAGGGGAAGATAAAGACAGGAAAATATAGCTTTATCATTTTCCCTATTTCTAAGCAGGAAAAAATATATATAACGACTCCCATGTCACTTTATTTTTGCTTCCTTATATTTTTTTCATTAGTCAGTAGTCAGGACAAAACAAGCAGCAAAAATGGAGAAAGAAGAAAATCGAGTTAGCTTTTATTCTCAGAAAGAAAAAAAAAAAAGAAAAACTACTTTCACGTCCCCTTGTTCTATTTTCCTAATGTTTTCTTATCAACAAGTACTCAAAGGAACAATGTTAAAAGGAAAAGTGAAAAAAAAAGTTTGCTTAGGTTAGGTTACGTTAGGTTGGGTTAGGAAAAAAATGTCGCCTCCCATGTCATTTTGTTTTGTTTTTCTGATATTTCATCCATAAGTTAATAGTCAAGAGAAGAAAAAGAAGAGAATGGAATTATTAGTATGTCTTCTAAAAAATATCAATTCTCTGCAAGGAAAAAAATACTTTCACGTCACCTTGTTCTATTTTCCTAACATTTTCCTAACAGATACTCAAGAGGACAATATAAAAGGGGTGGAAAAAAATAATAACAACAAGGTATATTTTTTTACTTCCAGCAAGCAAAGAAAGAAAATCATATATTACCTTGTTCTAATTTCCTTCCATGTTTCCCCCACCCAGTCTGTCAGTACTAAGAGGAAAATTGAAGCAGGAACAGAAGAGGGAAAAAAATAGCATGACTTCTAAATTACTTTTGAGAGAGATAGAGAGGAAAAAATAATCCCATATCACTTTATTCAACTTTTCCCACAATTTTCCCTTCCCTATTCATTCAGTACTCAGAGGAAAATGCAAGCAGGAAGAGAAGAGGAGGGGAAAAATAGCAAGACTTAAATTACTTCTGAGAGATAGACACTTCTTTCCCTCATCCAATCACACAGAGGACAATACATGCAGGAAGACAAAAGGAGAAAAAAATAGCATGACTTCTAAGGGAGATAGGAAGAGGAAAAAAATAGCTCTATGTCACCTTATCTTACTTTCCTCACATTTTCCCCTCACGAAATCAGTCAGTACTCAGAGGAAAATGTACGCAGGAAGGAAAGAGGAGGAATAAAAACTATGATGACTTTTGAGAGCGATAGGAAAAGGAAAAATACCCCTATGTCACTTAATCTTACTTTCCCCACATCTTTCCCTTAAGTCACTCAGAGGACAATAGAAGCAGGCAGAAAAGAGAAGGAAAAAAAAAAAAACTCTCATGACTTCCGAGAGAGATAGAGAGGGGAAAAAATACCTCTATGTCACCTTATCCTACTTTCCCCACATTTTCCCTCACTCAGTCAGTCAGTACTTAGAGGACAATGCAAGCAGGAAGAGAATTGAAGGCAATAAAAAGAGAAAAAGAAAAAAAAGAAAAACTCACACGGTTTCTAAATTACAGTGTGGTGCAGGAACTTTACAACACACCACGACTCCTGACGACCTCTGCTTGGCGTCACGCGGCGGTGCACGACTACTACGGCGCCACGGCAGGTCACGGTTCCCACAGGTGCTCCCAGAGGTGACGCAGGTAACAATGCCACACACAACCCGCAGATACAGGTGTAATTCCGGTAACGCAACACGGGGCTCAAGGTACAGGTAACACGTATAAGGTAACAGGTGAGGTGGTATGGGAAGGGAAGCAGGGAACAGGTATCAAATGACAGGTAAGATATAATATGAGAGTTACAGATAAGAGGTAAGAGGAAAATAGTAGCAAGTAAGGGAAACAAAAGGTAAAAGATAATAGAAAGAGGTAAGAGGTAACAGAAATAGGAAGAGACACGTAACAAATAAGTGGTGAGTGACAAAAAGGTAACACAAAACAGGTAACATAAAGGGTAAGAAGCAGCAAACGAAAGGTAAACTACTAAACAAAGGAACATGACAGATGAAGTAACAGTAAAATAACAATAGATAACATCCAGGTCGACAAAGCAAGAACTGTAACACGCTTTTCTGGTTTCAAAGTAACGCAACAGTGAAGTAATGTAACGTAATACTGGTTTGACGCAAGGAAGCCCATGTAACGTGACGCGAAACTTAACAAAACTCAGGAAACATGACGTAAGAACAACTAATGTCATTTCAGAAAGCATAATGCAACGCAACAGAAAACCAACGTAACAAAAGATAACGTAACGCAATGAAGGATGAAATTTAGGTAACGAATCGAGATATAAGAAAAAAAGAGAAAAATAATATACAAATGTAAGAAAAAATAGAAATAGATCAATACATAAATAAAGAAAAGAAAAACAAAACAACCTAAAACTTAAGTAAAAACAATAACAACAACAACAACAGCTGGTGACAAGTTATCCAAGTAAACGTAATATAAGGTAGACGAAGAGAAGGCAACAGTAATTCGGTGCGCAAGTAAAACAAACAGTTAGAAGAAATCACCAGGTGTTCCGCGACCCAGGTAAGGTGGCAGGTGAACACAAGTAGTTACTCACGCCTCAAGGTCATGCTAAGGTAATCAACAGGTGAGCTGCTCCGTCTGCTTACCTGAGGGAGATAGAGAAGAAAACTAATTAGATTACAATGGACGAGATCAATGATGCCTCTCTCTCTCTCTCTCTCTCTCTCTCTCTCTCTCTCTCTCTCTCTCTCTCTCTCATTAGTGCGTTCAGGCAAATAATTATATCCGGGAGAGTGGAAAAAAAACTAAAAAAAAAAAAGAAAGAAAGAAAAGACCTTGGATGTTTTTTCATTCATTATTCTTTACTTTCTCATTCATCATTCTGCTTCATGAAAAATAGATAAGCCAGGAGAGTTAGAATCAAATCATGAATAATTTGCATGAAAAAACAAACAAGTCAAAGAAGGAAATTCAGAAGAAGCAAAAATTAAGTCAGTCACTCCTTTAATGCACGACCCAGAAGGAGGAGGAGGAGGAGGAGGAGGAGGAGGAGGAGGAGGAGGAGGAGGAGGAGGAGGAGGAGGAGGAGGAGAAAAATAAGAAAAAGAAGGAAAATGGGGTAATAAAATTACATTATGATGGTGCGGTGGTTGTAATGGTGATTATGGTGGTGATGGTGGTGTTGGTGGTGATGTTGGTGGTGGTGATGGTAACTGTAATGGTGATGACGAGGTGTAAGTCACACACACACACACACACACACACACACACACACACACACACACACACACACACACACACACACACAATAAAAAAAACGGAATAAAGAAAAAAAAAAAAGAAAATAAAAGAAAACAAAAAAATAAAACAAATCAAGGCAAAATAGATAAATAAAACACAAATAAAGAAAAAAAAGGAAAACAAACCAAATAATAAAAAAAAAAAAAAAACTCGCCATAAAGCCAAGACGCATCAAACAGAACAAGCCAAGACGCTTCCCACATTCTTCACACACACACACACACACACACACACACACACACACACACACACACACACACACACACACCCTGAAGGCGACGCTGCTAGAGAGAAGGAAGATGAGTTGGACACGGAGGCAATCCAGGTGTCGTGTATGTAATTTAAAAGACACTGTCCCTTCCCCTACCTCCTCCTCTTCGTCCTCCTCGTCCTCCTCCTCCTCCTCCTCTTTCCCTACCTCCTAGACCCATGTACCTGCACGGCCCGGCTTGTGTTACTCAGAATAGGAGGAGGAGGAGGGGAGAAAAAAATAGCAATTGTTGGGGCAGCGAGAGAAGAGAGCAGGAATAAAAGGAGGAAAGAAAAGGTAAGAGGGAAGAGGAAAGAAATAGGATGGAGGAGAGAGGACAGGAGGGTTCTTATCCTTCACTTTAAGGCTCTACATGACAAAGAAATCTGCTTCAGTGTACCTCCTAAGAGTAATGTTGTTTGTTTTACCTTCTTTTTGGTCTACTTCTCTCTCTCTCTCTCTCTCTCTCTCTCTCTCTCTCTCTCTCTCTCTCTCTCTCTACGGTATCATTTCTGTAACTGTTTCTCTTCTTTAATTTCCCACATGCCGAAAAAAAAAAAAAAATGTAGCAGTGAATCTTCAAAAACTATTATTCATTTCACTTTTTGTTCTTATTTCTTATTCTCACTAATTTCAACTTTTCACTAACTAGGAATTTCTACCTTGAATTTTACTTTGTTACTTCTTTCTGTCATCTTTATCCTCTTACGTAATACACAAATTTGTTACAGTGAGCCTTCTAAAACTATTACTATACATTCATTCCCATTCTGCTATGCTTCTTTTCTCTTTCTTGAACTTCACCTATAGATGAAAAATATCAAACGTTTCTACTTTCGTTTCTTCTTTCCTTTCTTTATACATATGAGAAAGAATTTAGTGAGTAAACCTTCTGAAAATCACTTACATTTTACTTTTACTCTTTTTTTTTCTTCTTTTTCCTCTCTGAAATCTTCACCATCACTATTACTGTTATTACTACTACTATTTCTCTCCTTTCTTCTCCATGGCAATGCTTAAAGGAACACTACATTCTTGCGTAGAAAAATATTCTTGTTACTCTTGTTACTACACCTTCTCTTCTCCATTCTCTTGCCTCTCCTTCATGTATTACTCAAATATGGCGCTGCTACGACTGTTTCCTCTCATTTTTTCCTCCTTCGCTTCCTCCAACATTTTATTTTTTTCAAAGAACGAAAGATTATTCCCCTCCTTCTCTTCCTTCAACAACTACAAAACATCCTATTACAAATGATTTATTCTCTTCTCTACTTCATTCTCCTTCACTTTACTCACTTCCTGACCACAAAAAAAAAACTCCTACTATTACTACTACTGCTTCTCTCCTTCCTTTCTTTCACTTCCTTCACCCTCTGCTACAATACGAGGGAGGGACTGACGGTGGCATGTCAAGGCTCTCATAACTGATAATTAGATAACCTACAGGTAAAATTAGATGTGCGACCGAAGATTCTTGACGGTGTAAGTAATGAGGGATGATATTGATAGGGTAAGTCAGAGGAGAAAGGAAAAGGAAGAAGAATGAAGGAAAAGAAAGGAAAAAAGAGATGATACGAGAAAAGAGTGGGTGACTTTAAGAGGAGAGAAATGTAATGTGATAAGAGATAGAATGAGAAGGATGGAAGGGGAAAATGAGGAATAGAAGAAAGGGAATATGATGTAGAAATGAAAGAGAGGAGACATAAAGATGGAAGAGGGAATAAACAAAGGTTAAGAGAAAAATAAAATACTAAATAACAAAATAGAGGACACAGGAAAAAAATACAACGGAAAATAGGGAAAAGGGGAGAAAAGAGGGTCGAAAGAAAGGGGTAAAGAAAGAAAAAAAAGAAAATATAACAGGGAAACAGAAAGAAAAAGAGAAGATATAAAAGTTAACGAGAGAAAGTAATCAAGAAATGGAGAGAAAATATAAGAAAAAGATGACAAGACATGGAGTGAAAAGAGAAACAGAAACAAAAAGGAAAGAAGATGGAAAAAGAGAAACAGAATGACAAAATAGGATGAAACTAAAACAAATCAGGAGACGAAGAAGATAAAACACGAAACAGAGAGAAAGAAAAAAAAAGAAAAAGGAAGAAGAATAAATGACAAAGCTAGAAAGAGGACAAGAAAATAAATGAGAGAGAAAGAAAAAAGAAAACAGATGTAGAGAGAGAAAGAGACAGCACATGATACAGGGGGGAGACAAAGAGAGGGCAAGTATAGAGGGGAGAGGGAAGGAGATAGAAGCTTAATACATCACAAGAATCCAATTTTGGTTGTGACAGACGCAGATGATTGAGGCGACAGCTGCGCCTCTCACGTGACAGCAAGACCAATAGCAGCATGAGGCGAGGATAAGGAGGCGAGCTTCTCTTATCAGCAAGTCTGTTCTTTCTTACCCTCCCTCGTCCCTACACTCGGTAGAAATTATTACATTATTTTTTTTTATATTATTTTTTTCTTTTGACTTTTTTTAGTGGTGTGTTGTAGTTTTTTTAGTAGTAGTAGTAGTAGTAGTAGTAGTAGTAGTAGTAGTAGTAGTAGTAGTAGTAGTAGTATAGTGGCAGTAATTGTAGTAGTTGTTGTTATTGTTGTTGTTGTAGTTGTCGTGTTGTCGTTCTTTCTTATTACTGAATCCTCTTTTTTTATCTATTCTATTTTGCTATGCTATTTTTTGTATTCTCTTGTTTTTTTCTTTTTTTTTATTCCTCCTCGTTTTATTTTCATCTTTTGTCTGTGTCTTCTTCCACTCCACTTAATTATCCTACTATCCCACACTTATTATTTTTTGTGTTTGTGTTCTCCTCCTCCTCCTCCTCCTCCTCCCTTCCGTTTTCTTCTTTCTCCTTCCTTTATCATTTCATCTTCACTTTTTTCTGTCTTCTGATAATCCTTCTTCTTATCATTTCATCCTATTTTTTTGTTTCTTCTACTTATCTTTCATCTTCCTGTTTCTCTCCTCATTCTCCTTCTTGTCCTCTTACCCTCATTTTTCCTTGTCTCTTCTCCTCATCCTCTTACCCCCCTTTTTTTCACTCTTCTTCCTCTACTCCTTCTTCTTCCACCTCTTCCTTCTCTTTATCTCCTCCACACCCAGCCACCCTTCCTTGCCCTCCTTCCTGCCTCCTGTCTCCCCTCTTGACTTCATCTCCTGCCTCCCTACCACTCCTTCCCCTCACCTCCTTTATCTCCCCACCCATGTCCTGTCTCCCCTCCGCCTCATCTCCTCTCTTCCCCTCTTACTTCTTATCCTCTTCCTCTCTTCCTTCGTCTCCTGCCGCTCTCACTCTCACTACTTCACCCTTCGTTCTTTATCTCTTCTTATCTCTCATCCTTCCCTTCAGTTTCATCTCCCTCACTTCCCCTCAGCGCTTATCTCCCTCGAGTCTCCCCTCACCTGAGTGCACTGATTGGTTTGTCACACCTGGCCAATCACCTGTCTTTCTTTTATCACATGGTGGGGTAAGAGACTGTCATATCCGCCTCCTCCTCCTCCTCCTCCTCCTCCTCTTCCTCTTCTTCTTATATTTCCAGTATTCCATCTTCTCAATTGCATCTTTCTTATTTTTTCTTTCTGTTCCGTGATATTTTTTATTTTCGTCTTTTATTTTCCCTTTATTTCTATCTACGATTCTACGTATATTTGTTGTTCTTGTATTTTTTTGTATCTATTTTCTTTCTTTCAATGCAGTTTTCTCTTTTCTTACTTGCTCTTGTGCTTATTCATTTTTTTCTGTTCCTCATACGCAAATGTGTCTTTGCTCTGTCGTTCGTCGTGTTGTTGTTGTTGGTGGTGGTGTTGGTGTTGTTGTTGTTGTTGTTGGTGTTGGTGCTGGTGTGGTGTGGTGTTGTTGTTGTTGTTGTTGTTGTTGTTGTTGTTGTCGATTCTGCTGCTGTCGTTGTTGTTTCCTTTTTCTTCTCCTTAATCTTCGTCTTCTTCTTCTTCTTCTTCTTACTTCTTCTTTCTCCTTCTTCTCTTCTTCCTTCTCCTCTCTCCTCCTTCTCCTCCTTCTCCTCCTCCTCCTCCTCCTCCTCCTCCTCCTCCTCCTCCTCCTCCTCCTCCTCCTCCTCCTCCTTCGGCTTTTCATCACTACTCTACTGATGTACATCCTCCTTCTTTTCTTTCCTCTGTTCCTCACCTCCTCCTCCTCCTCCTCCTCCTCCTCCTCCTCCTCCTCCTCCTCCTCCTCCTCCTCCTCCTCCTCCTCCTGTTCAATGACGCACGGTAAGTAGGGTTATAACTTCGCTAGTTTGTGAACTAATTAAACTTGTATTTTCTTCATCGGATTATTTCCATCCTAATTAAGACTAATGCCAACAACGGGGAAAAAAAAAATATAGAAAAATCACTTGTTTCTTTTTTCTTCTTTTTTATAACGAAGACAACAAGGTGCGCTGAGATTGGACCTTGGTACGGATGACGGGAGGGAAGATAGGGAGAGAGGGAGAGAGGGAGAGAGGGAGGAGGGTGAGGGAGAGGATATTGTGTGAGAAAGGGTTAGGAAAGGGAGGGAATGTTAAGTTATGAGAGAGAGAGAGAGAGAGAGAGAGAGAGAGAGAGAGAGAGAGAGAGAGAGAGAGAGAGAGAGAGAGAGAGAGAGAGAGAGAGAGAGAGAGAGAGAGAGAGAGAGAGAGAGAGAGAGAGAGAGAGAGAGAGAGAGGAAAATAGTGCAAAAAATAACGGAAACACACTTCGATTAATTCATGTTTCAGGTCAATACACACACACACACACACACACACACACACACACACACACACACACACACACACACACACACACACACACACACACACACACACACACACACACACACACACACACGTAAAGGCGACACTGGACACTGCTGTAAAATTGAAGCCGAGGTAAAGAAGTCTCTCTCTCTCTCTCTCTCTCTCTCTCTCTCTCTCTCTCTCTCTCCTCTCTCTCTGAAACAAAATACAGCGTTATGGACTTTTCTCTCCGAAATCTCGCCGAAATGGAGGAAACACGGAGGGAAAAGGTGGAGGAAAACTGAGCGAGCGAGCGAGAGAGAGAGAGAGAGAGAGAGAGAGAGAGAGAGAGAGAGAGAGAGAGAGAGAGAGAGAGAGGATAACTGTGAAAACATATTCTGATGTGTGTGTGTGTGTGTGTGTGTGTGTGTGTGTGTGTGTGTGTGTGTGTGTGTGTGTGTGTGTGTGTGTGTGTGTGTGAGAGAGAGAGAGAGAGAGAGAGAGAGAGAGAGAGAGAGAGAGAGAGAGAGAGAGAGAGAGAGAGAGAGAGAGAGAGAGAGAGAGAGAGAGAGAGAGAGAGAGAGAGAGAGAGAGAGAGGAAACACAGTAAAGACACAGAAAATGATAATAAGGAAAGATAAACACGCCCCAAAAAAATTATCAATAGAAACAGATACACACACACACACACACACACACACACACACACACACACACACACACACACACACACACACACACACACACACACACACACACACACACACACACACACACACACACACACACACACACACACACACACACGAATATAGAAGCAGACAAAATTAAGTAATAAAAATAAAGATTGAAAAAGAATGGAAAATGAAAGATACACTGATAATCAAGACAGAGAGAGAGAGAGAGAGAGAGAGAGAGAGAGAGAGAGAGAGAGAGAGAGAGAGAGAGAGAGAGAGAGAGAGAGAGAGAGAACACCATTTCCTCGCCCTCGCTCTCCACTCCTGCCGCTCGTTTCTGGTGTAAAATATGCCAGTGTCAGCAGGGGGTCGGCGTCCCCCGGCACTAACTTACGACAGGATCACAAGAGTCGTATGGGTCGTCCCTCTCTCTCTCCCCTTTCCCCTCTGCCCTTTCCCATAACCTCTCTCCCCTATCCACTCACCACTACCCTGCCCTGTGTCCCTTTCTACCATCCCCTCACTTTCCCTCCCTCCCTTTCCTTCTCCACTTGTCTCATGTCCCCTTCACCTCTCCCCTCTCCCTCTCCATTCCCCACTACGGCCTATGTCCCTTTCTCCCCTCCCTTCACTTCCATTGGTTCACCTCCCCTCACCTCTCCTCTCCTCCCTAGCCTATATCCTCTTCACCTCTCCCCTCATTTCCCCTCTCCACCATTATTTCTAGTACGTGTATACCTATCTTACCCTTCACACTGATCCCTCCCCTCCTCTACCTCCTGTATCTAACCTAATCTCCTCCTCTTTTCCCTTCTACTCCCCTCTCTCTCTTCCCTCTCCCCTCTCCTGGACTGCCTCCCCCCCACCAGCAAATCATCGCCATTAATATTGGACACCACGCCGCCTCCACCTCCTCCTCCTCCTCCTCCTCCTCCTCCTCCTCATGATGGTGACGCTGTAGTAGGCCAACACACAAACACACACACACACACACACACACACACACACACACACACACACACACACACACACACACACACACACACACACGTCAGTACAAGGAAAATGGAAGTACAAAAGCACTCAAAATACTTTCCTCGGATTAGAATAAGAAAAGTTTGTGTGTGTGTGTGTGTGTGTGTGTGTGTGTGTGTGTGTGTGTGTGTGTGTGTGTGTGTGTGTGTGTGTGCTTTCTATATGGGAGAGTGATTTATCTTTTTTTTCTTTATTTTTTCTGTTCATTGATGAGATAGAATATAAGTGAAAGGAAAGGAACATAGTTGTCTTAATCTTGTATCGTGTTACTAACATGAATGAAGTAAAACAAATAAATAGATAAATTAATAAAATGCAGAAAAATACAATTAATTACATAAATTAAAACACGGACGAAGGAATGAATAAAAAAAATAATAAGCGAATGAAAGAAAATAAACAAATGCAAGTAAACAAGAAAACAAACAAATAAACAAACGAGGGAAAAAACAAATGAATGAATAATAGAATAAAAAAAAAATTGATTAGGTAAAGAGCTTTCATGAGATTGATTCAGTGACACTCTCTCTCTCTCTCTCTCTCTCTCTCTCTCTCTCTCTCTCTCACACACACACACACACACACACACACACACAATTTTATATCTCATGCAACCTCTTCCCCTCAGATCCCCCTCCCTCTACCTCCCGTCACCCTACCCCCTCCTCTCCCCTCTTATTGTACTTTCATTTTAAACTTTCCGGATAAGCCTACACGCCAGGCCTCCGCAATAAGTGTCTTGTGTCCGGATAGCAAAGTTTAACCCTCTGAGCTTCCGGATTACCAGATTTGTTCGGCTCTTTATCTATTTCACACATCTATTTTATTTTTCACTTATTTACTTTGATCATTTTGTGGCGCTGGTAGTGGAATGGAAATTGAGAGAGAGAGAGAGAGAGAGAGAGAGAGAGAGAGAGAGAGAGAGAGAGAGAGAGAGAGAGAGAGAGAGAGAGAGAGAGAGAGAGAGAGAGAGAGAGTGCATATCTTCTTGTCAGTATTTGCTTTTGCCTTTCCTCCGCCTCCTTCCATCCTTCTCTTCCTCTTCCACCTCTCCTGCACCTTTTCTCCACATTTCCTCCTTCTCTCCACCGTTCTCAGAGAGCAAGACGCTGACATGAGCATTTTGAATAAGCGCCTTGCAACCTCCTGACTCTCACTCTCTCTCTCTCTCTCTCTCTCTCTCTCTCTCTCTCTCTCTCTCTCTCAGTTTCACGCCCTAACACTCTCCTTTCATCCTTCCTCTCGCTCTTTTCGACTTTACACCGTTACAGTCGCTCTCTCTCTCTCTCTCTCTCTCTCTCTCTCTCTCTCTCTCTCTCTCTCTCTCTCTCTATCGCTTCTAAACATTATCTTCAGATGATTATATTCGTGTTTTTCTTTTTTCTCTCTCTCTCTTTTCTATTTGTAATCTTCATGGTTTCCTTTTCTTTCTTTCCCAACCTTACTTCTTTTCTAAAACACGTCATTCCTCCAGCCTACAAACTCCCGATTCTCTGTTTTCTTCTTGTCTATCCTAATGGTGTCTTTTCTCTCTCTCTCTCTCTCTCTCTCTCTCTCTCTCTCTCTCTCTCTCTCTCTCTCTCTCTCTCTCTCTCTCTCTCTCTCTCTCTCTCTCTTCCTGCTAGCAAACATTCAACATTCAAAGGCAACTCTCCTCTACTGCATTTCAACTACTTCCAAAAGTCTCTACTTAAAATTTTATTGAGTTTCCAGACTGTTTTGTTACGATTCTAGTGGTAAATTAATAAGGTTTATGTATTATTAGTAGAAGAAACAGTGTTAAGAATCTGGCTAATCATCTCTTTGGCCTCTGAAATTAATCATGGTTAATTAAATTGCATTGGTTTTTAATGGTGTGTTTACGGTTCTAGTGAATGTTTAACAAGATTATACATTATTAATAAGAAAAAGACTCATAAAAACTAAACATATTTTTTTTATGCAAGAGGGAAACTAGCAAATGGCAACAGAAAACAAAACAAAACAAAGGCCCACTTCAAATGCAAGTTCCCTAAAAGCCTGGTAGAGAATTAGCCGAAAGAGGGACAAATGTCTTGAGCAATCCCTCTTAACAAGAAATCAAGTCGTAGGAAGATGGAAATATAGAAGCAGGCAGGGAGTTCTAGAGCTTACAAGAGAAAGGCATGAATGATTGAGAATACTGGTTAACTCTTGCATTAGAAAGTTGGATTGAATAGGGATGAGAGAAAAAAGAAAGCCTTCTTCAGCGAGGCCGCAGGAGAAGGGGTGGGCACGCAGTTAGAAAGATTAGTAAAGAAGTCAGCAAGAAAACAGCGATAAAAGATAGAAAGAGATGCAACATTTCGGCGGTGAGAAAGAGGCTGAAGACAGTTAGTCAGAGGAAGGGAACTGATGAGACGAAAAGCTTTTGATTCCACCCAATCCTGTCTGTGGTCTTTAACAAAAATAGTCGTGGTGAAGTTGGATGCATTTTTAAAGAAGTTTTTACTGTTTTAGCGGCAAATTAACAACAATTCTAAGTTACTAGAGAACCCGAATAATCACCAGTGTGGCTTTTGAAAACTGTAGTAGTTAAGTAACGGGGATTTTAAAGGATTATTTCACAGTTCTAATGGATTTCTACATTATCACCATGAGAAACAATCTTGAGTTCCCGGCTAAAGATCTGTGAAACCTTGCAAAACAGTCGTGATAAAGTAAAGCTAGATTTTGAGGATGATTTTACGTTTCCAGTGAAAGATTAACAAAAAATTCTACTTCAACACGAGGAACACTCTTGAAAACCTGGTCAGTCATCTATGCCACCTTTGAAGAGTCGTGGCGAGAGAACAAAGCATTTCTTTATACGGGTCTTTCAATTCTCCACACTAACTGACAATGTTCTCTTCCAGTCCTCCCGTCCGTCGCGCCAAGGTTCTCCCGCCACCAGGGCCGTCAGCGAGGGCACCATGTTTGTTATTTCACCGTGTTTCTTGTGGGTCTGTGTCCTGCCATTTTATTTCCTCCCTACACGGTCCGCGGCGAGGAGGAAGAGGAGGAGGAGGTGGAGGAGGAGAGAAAGTGTTTTTAATCGTCCGACAACCCGACAAAAAAAGAAAGAAGAAAAATCTGATTCCCGGGGTACAAGAAGAGGTAAAGACGAAGAACAAGAACAAGAACAAGAACAAGAAGAACAAAAAGAAGAAATGAACAAAAAAGAGAAAAAGGAAAAAGAAATGCAAAAAGAATATTAACAAAAGTAGCAAAAAAAAAAAAAAAACGACAGAACAAACAAAACAATAAAAAAAATCCAAAACAGAAAAAAGTGAGACAAAAATGAACAAAGCAATAAAAGAGAATCCTACAAAAAAAAAAAAAACTAACGTAATCTTAACATCATCTTAACCTAACCTAACCAAACATAACCTAACCTAACGTTCATCTAACCTAACCTAACCTAATCTAACCCAAGGACCCAAGAACGCCTGGACGAGGTTATGCAGGTGGTAACAAAAGGATTGAGGATGTAGAGGAGGAGGAGGAGGAGGAGGAGGAGGAGGAGGAGGAGGAGGAGGAGGAGGAGGAGGAGGAGGAGGAGGAGGAGGTGGAGGAGGAAGAGGAGAATTAACGGCACTTTGAACAATACATATTATAAAACAAACTTGAGACTCGCGTAACACTTCTCTTAAATTATGTCCTCTTCCTCCTCCTTCCTCCTCCTCCTCCTCCTCCTCTTCCTACTTCTTCTTCCTTCCCTCCCGCTGGTGTTCCTCTCTCGCGTGTTGTAATTAAACTTGGGAAGCATATTTAAGGGTCTAAAGGGAATTTAAGAGGCAACGCTGGTTGAGGAACGGCCTGCCTAGTGAGGAAGAACAGGAGGAGGAGGAGGAGAAAGGGGTGGTGGTGGTGGAAGTGGTGGTGGTGGTAGTGGTGGTGGTAGTAGTCCTCAAAAATCACGTGAGCAAGTAAGTAAATGCAAACTTTAGTATTTTCTGTATATTTTTCACGTTATACTCTGTCTGTCTGTCTGTCTGTCTGTCTGTCTCTCTTTGTTTCTCTCTCTGTCTCTCTCTCTCTCTCTCTCTCTCTCTCTCTCTCTCTCTCTCTCTCTCTCTCTCTCTCTCTCTCTTCACGGAAATGTCCTTAAAAAACAACACTACTCACTAATTTCCAGAGGTCATTCCGTCACTTTTTCACTCTCACTCACACAGTTACTCAGTCACTCCCTCATTCACTCACTCACTCCCTCACTCACACTTCTTCCTCTTTCTCCTCGTTCTTTTCCCTCGAGAAGCTTTTTAATCTACACTCTTCTTTTCGCACTTCTCGCAAAATAATAATGATATGCAAGGAAGTCAAGGGCCTGGAGGAGGAGGAGGAGGAGGAGGAGGAGGAGGAGGAGATGTAGATTCATTCTCTCTCTCTCTCTCTCTCTCTCTCTCTCTCTCTCTCTCTCTCTCTCTCTCTCTCTCTCTCTCTCTCTCTCTCCTTCGCGTCCGAGAGAAAATTGTGTTGCTTTTGCTTTTGGTTAAATTCTAAAAGATGAAGATGACTGAAGCATTGTAGAGGAGGAGGAGGAGGAGGAGGAGGAGGAGGAGGAGGAGGAGGAGGAGGAGGAGGAGGAGGAGGAGCAGGAGGAAGAGGAGGAGGAGCGTTAACATGTAGCATAAATTGGTGGTAAGGAAAGAACACTGTGAGTGGAGGGAAGGTGGAGGTAATGTGGAGATGAGTTGGAGATAAGTAGAGAAATATTTCAAGATGGATGAAGGTGTAGGGAGATGAGCAGGTGGAGGGATAGTGGAGGTATGGAAGATGGACAGAGAAATGAAAGAAAGGAAGGAGATAGAGAAATGAAGGGATAATAAAGAAAAGAAATGTGAAGAAAA
>NC_059275.1:10894533-10912033 GCF_017591435.1 Portunus trituberculatus
TTACCCTGTTTATTCCTTTCACTGCCCTAAATTCTACATTATTTCTTATCTATTATATATTTTTTTCCTTACACTGCTCTAAATTCTATATTATTTTTTTCTATTATGTATTCTATTTATTTCTTGGAGTGCCCTAAACTCTACTCCATTTTCTATTACATAAATAAATACACACGTAGATCTAAATATACAGAATTCCAATACGCACATATATTACACGAAAAGATCGAAATTAATAAGAAAATAATGAAACCAATAAATAATACAAAACACCCAAAAAATGAGGAGGAAAAATGAAAAAACAAGGACAAGGAAATAAGAAAAAGAATAAGTGAAAGAGAGAAGCAGAGAAAGAAAGACAGAATGAATGAAGAGAAACAAAGAGTAAAGCTTAACTCAAACACAAGACAAAAGAGGAAGAGGAAAAAGGGAGACAGAAATAAATGTACGAAAGGGGAAACTAAATAAATAGGACATGAATACAAAGAGGAAAGAGAAGAGGGAGGATAGAGAGAGAGAAAAAGAAACAAATGCAGCCTTCACTAACATTACCAGAGAGAGAGAGAGAGAGAGAGAGAGAGAGAGAGAGAGAGTAAAAAGAGGGAGGGGTCGAGGCGCGAAGAAAAATTAAGAGGAAGGAAAGGTGAGAAGAGAGAGAGAGAGAGAGAGAGAGAGAGAGAGAGAGAGAGAGAGAGAGAGAGAGAGAGAGAGAGAGAGAGAGAGAGAGAGAGAGAGAGAGAGAGAGAGAGAGAGAGAGAGAAGAGACGAAAGAGAATGAAAAAGGAGGAAGTTGGGAAGAAGAAAGAAAGGGCAAATGGAGGAAGGAGGGACGAAAAATAGACAGTAATGGGAGGAGGAGGAAGATATCCACGCTGTAATGAGAGAGAGAGAGAGAGAGAGAGAGAGAGAGAGAGAGAGAGAGAGAGAGAGAGAGAGAGAGAGAGAGAGAGAGAGAGAGAGAGAGAGAGAGAGAGAGAGAGAGAGAGAAAAACTACTTACACATTTTTTTTTCATTATAACTTCCTCCTTCCTAGCTTCTCCCTGCATAGTGCTAAAAAAAAGGAGTAAACAGAAATATAGAGAAGAATAAAAGTAATACGTAAATAATAAATGTATCAAGCCAAATAGATTAATGAATATCCATCTATTAATCTAAGGCACATATCACTTGCGTGCTTTGGGGTCCGAGGGGTCTCCAAGCGCACGGGTTCGAATCCTGTCCACGGTCCGAGTGTAGGTTGGGCTTCCTCATTCAGGGCAACGGTTTCTTAGCGGGTGGGCTTCGAGATAGGAGGTACCACAAAAAGTATCCCCTTTAGCCCAGAAACTCCCGTGGAAAGCCCACATGGTATAAATAAAATACTTATAAGAAAACCACCTTCAAAGTCACACATTACAACACTTTCTACATACACTCTTACATTAGTTTTCCCTTCACGCACCACCACACGCACCTCCTTCCCTCCTGTCTCTAACCTTCTCAAGTACATAAGTAAAAACAACAATGAATAAATAAATAAATAAATAAAAAGCTCGTTGTTCTCCGTAAAAGGAAGCCAAAGTCAGGAAAATAAAGTTGAACGCTAAACAGGACGAAGTATTAGTAAACGAAGAGGAAAAAGGAAAATTATACATGAAGAGGAGGTTAGGAAAAGAAAAATTCCGTAACGTACACAAAACCCGTTACAAAAAGAGAGAAAATCGAGGATGACAAAGAAAATATGATAAAGAAAAAATAAAGGAAAAATACTATAGGAAGGAGGAGAAGAAGAAGAAGAAGCAGAACAACAACAACAACAACAACCACAACAAAAACAACAAGAGGAGAGTACAAAAGAAATATATTAACAGAAACTTTTCAAAAAACAAAAATAAAAAAATATGAAGATGAAGACGGTAAAGCAGATTCCATGACCTAAATACTATATAAAACAAGAAAAAAATAGACGAAGAGGGGAAAAAAGGGGGAAAAAATGAAAGATTCTTCCGTAATGAGGGAGCAGGAAGGGGCAGTTCCTCATTACAAGAAAATTATGAGTGACACGGTGAGGATGAGAGAGAGAGAGAGAGAGAGAGAGAGAGAGAGAGAGAGAGAGAGAGAGAGAGAGAGAGAGAGAGAGAGAGAGAGAGAGAGAGAGAGAGAGAGAGAGAGAGAGAGAGAGAGAGAGAGAGAGAGAGAGAGAGAGAGAGAGAGAGTATTGAAGAAAAAGAAGGACGAAAAGGAAGGAAAGAAGGAAGGAAAGAAGGTGAGAAGGAAGAAAGGAAGGAGGGAAGGAAAAAGGAAGGAAGGAGGGAAAAGAGAAAGAAGGATCGAAGGAAAGAAGGAATGAAGGCAGGAACGAATGAACGGAAAAATAAAGAAAAGATGCTGAATAAACATGAAAAAAAGACAAAACAAAAATAAATAAGAGAAAATAAAAAAAAATCTGAGAAGAAATTCAAAAGGAAATAGAAGGAAATGGAAATTAATTAGAGAAAAAATTTGATGGAAGGAATAGCGGAAGAAAAAAAATCAAGAAATACAAGGAAAAAAATGGGAGAAAAGAAAGGAGGAAGCAAAATAAATAAAGAAAAAAATAAAAAAGAAATGATAGATGAAAAAATTTGAGGGAGAGAAGGAAGAAAGGAAGGAAGGAAGGAAGGAGGAAAAAACCATCAAAATAAAGCAAATAAGAAAAGAAGGAAAAATACACAAGTAACAAAAAGGAAAGGAAAAAAAGAAAAAAAAAAGAAAAATGAAGGAGGTAAGGAAGGAGACAAGGAAGGAAGGAAGGAAATAGGAGAAGGAGGAGGAGAAGGAGGAGGAAAGGACACGCGTTGACCCTTGATAACCTAAAGTACTTCACCAACAGCCGCGGGGGAAGGGTGTATAGAAGGCGGAAATGAGATGGAGGAGGAGGAGGAGGAGGAGGAGGAGGAGGAGGAGGAGGAGGAGGAGGAGGAGGAGGAGGAGGAGGAGGAGGAGGAGGAGGAGGAAGGAGGAAAAAGACGAAGGAGAAAGAAGACCTAGAAACACGATAAAAAAAATAGCTACTTTCCTTAAACTTATCAAGGAAAAAGGAAGGAGAAGAAAAAAATAAGGAAGAAAAGGTGGAGGAAGAAGAAAAAAAAAAAAGAGTGAATTTTCCCTTACCACACAACGACCAGCTCTACACTCACCTGTAGGGAAGAAAGAGACAGGTATTAATAAAGGTCATTCAAAAACACCTATATTAAAAAAAAGCATAATTCATACATGATTACAAAAAGTGAATACAGAAAGCGAATAAAAATCACATATAAGAACTTACAAATACAATTAATAACGATGATGTAAGAGAGAGAGAGAGAGAGAGAGAGAGAGAGAGAGAGAGAGAGAGAGAGAGAGAGAGAGAGAGAGAGAGAGAGAGAGAGAGAGAGAGAGAGAGAGAGAGAGATTGAGAGATTGTTTTCGTCCACTAGAGAGAGTGAGAGTGAGATGGTCACTAGGGAGGGTGAAGAATTAGAGTTCCAATGAAACCTGAATCTCTCTCTCTCTCTCTCTCTCTCTCTCTCTCTCTCTCTCTCTCTCTCTGTCAATGAATCTTTAACTTTCACTATTTTCTATTTAAAAGACGTTAAAAATAGAAAAGACCAATAAAAAAAAATACTGAACAGAAAGAGAAGTAAAGGAAAGGTCAATAAAATAAAGATAGAGAAGAAGAGAAGAAAAGGAAAGAGAAGAGAAGAGAAGAGAGGAAAAGAGAAGAGAAGATAAAAGAAGAGAAGAGAGAAGGAGAGAAGACAAAAGAAGGGAAGGGAAGGATAGACTGAAAAAATGAAAAGAATATAAACAGTAAGTGACTTTGAAATAAACACACACACACACACACACACACACACACACACACACACACACACACACACACACACGCAGGGCTTCGAACAGGCCAGGTGACAATGCTGGTCCACCTGCCCCTGTGCATAATTAATTTACCAACGAGGAACACCTGTTGTGTGTGTGTGTGTGTGTGTGTGTGTGTGTGTGTGTGTGTGTGTGTGTGTGTGTGTGTGTGTGTGTTGATTCAATTTGCTTAATTTTTATTTGTATTATTTTGCAGTTTGCATATTATTTCATTTATTTTGTTCATTTGTCTGTTTTTATGCCTCATTGTATCTTTCTCTGTCTCCGTATTTATCTTTTCCTTCTTCTTCTTTTTTTTTTTATTCAGAATATGACAACCAACAAAATATCATAAACATAAAAAAAATAAAACAAAAGATTTACTTATATCTACCTATCTATCTATCTGTCTATCTATTTATCTGTATGTCTGTCTGCATTAAGTAAAGTATCAATTAGCATTTTTGTATGTCTATATATCTGCCTATTTATTAATCACTACATCGGTCTGTTCTCTAATCAAACTAGTTGTCTATCTACTTATATATCAGCTTATTTATCAATTTATCTTTCCATTTACCTATTATCTACCCACTAGTCTATGTATCTACCTAACGAACTACTTAACTATCTACATAATCGCTTACTTCTCTACCTACACACTTAGCTATCTATCTATTTATCTATTTAACCACTAACTTAACCATCTATCTATCTATCTATCTAACCATTTATCTCTTGACCACATACTAACATATACCTATCTACTTATCTATCAGTGAAAATAACACTATTCTACCTACCAATCTACCTAACTAACCATCTATCTACTTAATAAAGCTATCTATTACCTACTTACTAATCTATCTATCTATCTATCGGTCTATCCATTACTATCTATCTATCACACACTATCAGCAATGCAACAGTCTGCAATATGTCTTACAATAACACCGGTGGCGGATCAGGAGGGAGCCAATCAGGTCACCCGTGTGTTGGGGAGGCAGTGATATTGACCTGAGGGAGGAGAGAGGGGAATGATGGGGAAGGGGATGGAGGAGGGAAGGGGAAGGTGTCTTAAGGCTCTCTTGGGATCATGGCAGAGTTTGGTCCTGGTTCCTATTCTCTCTCTCTCTCTCTCTCTCTCTCTCTCTCTCTCTCTCTCTCTCTCTCGTAAAGCCAGGAAACAATATTTTTTCTCCCTTTCCTTGCAGTCACGTTTCATTTATCTCTCGATTTGTATTCTGCACTTGTGTGTGTGTGTGTGTGTGTGTGTGTGTGTGTGTGTGTGTGTGTGTGTGTGTGTGTGTGTGTGTGTGTGTGTGTGTGTGTGTGTGTGTGCTGCCATTCAGCTTAGCGCATTTTCTCTTTAAGCAGATTCCTTACTTATCTATTTTTCTTATTTCGATTGTGATTATAAACTTATCATTAAAAATTACTTTCGCTGAATAAGAAATTAATATTTGCACAAAAAGTAAGATTTAAAATTCATAGCTATTTATTTATAAAAGCTTAATTAAGGAATGGTGGAGAGGAGGAGGAGGAGGAGGAGGAGGAGGAGGACGAGGAGGAAGAGGAGGAGGACGAGGACGAGGAGGAAGAGGAGGAGGAGGAGGGAAGAAGGTATGGGGAGAAAATAATAAGAAGGAAAAAAATCTAGCAAACTGAAGGAAAAAATGAAAAAATAAGGAAAGAGCTGAAGGAAAAATATAAATGAGGAAAAAAGAAAACAAGAAAAAAAAAGAAAACGACGTAAAGCGAGTATGAAGGAATGGAAGGTGAAGGAAGCTTAAAAGGAAAAGACTGAAAAAAAAGAAAAAAGAGAGAAATGGAGAGAACAGAGGAGGAAGATACTAAAAAAAAAAGGAATAGAGAGGCAACAAATAAAAAAAATATAAAAGAAGACGATGAAATAAATGGAAAATGGTGAAGGAAGAGGAGAAGAGGAGAGTGAAAAGGAAGAAGACTTAGGACAAACAATACCCAAGAGAGAGAGAGAGAGAGAGAGAGAGAGAGAGAGAGAGAGAGAGAGAGAGAGAGAGAGAGAGAGAGCGCACGCATGCATTCACACACACACACACACACACACACACACACACACACACACACACACACACACACACACACACACACACACACACACACACACACACACACACAGGAAAATAAAGAGAAAGAAGGAAATTAGAAAAAATGAAGGATAGAAAAGGAAAGTGGTAGAAGGAAGGATATACAAAAACAACGAATTAATAAATTAGGAAAGAAAAAAATAAAAGAAAAATGAGAATAAGAAGTGATGGAACGAGTAAGATAATGAGGTAACTGAACGAGAGAAGCAAGAAAAATGAAAAAAAAAATAAAGGAAAAGAAACGAAGAAGGGGAAAATGGTAATATTTAGAAAAAAAAAAACGAGGAACTGAAAGAAGGAATTAGTAACGAAGAAAATTGTGTGGAATAAGGAAAGACAGAAAGAGAAGAGAAGGGAAAGGAAATGAAAAAAAAGGGAGAGACGAGACGAGAAGAGAAAAGCAGAGAAGAGAAGAGAAGAGAAGAGAAGACAAGAGAAGAAAAGAGAAGAGAAAAGAAGGAAGGGAGAGGAAAAAATAGGGAATGAAATAGCGGAAAGAAAACGAGAGGAGGGGAAAATAAATATGAAAGGGAAGAAAGGGAATGAAAACAAAAGGAAAGGGAGTTACAGCAGCGTCCTTCAGGCCACACAGGTGCTTGTCTTGCCTCTCACGCCTCCAATTAGTGTGTGTTCACCTGGTGTTTCTAATTTCTTTTACCTTGCCCGCCTGTTTCAAGGATTCTTTTCTCCCTCGACATCTTAATCACACATAAACATCGCGGCCAACTTGTCTGTGCGTGTATCTCCCTCTGGTCCGCTTTGCATTCTTGCCTTCCAGTAAATACTACACTAGAGGGAAATAATGCATCAAAGAACACAAAGAAGAACAAACAGGAGCAATAGATGAAAGACAGAAGAGACGGAGTGATGTTTAAGAAGAGAGGATAAGGATACACGAACAAACACAATGAAAGACCAAATAACACCAACAGATTTTTTGAACCAACGAAGGGATGAAAGACAAGAGACGCAGATGTGATGATTAGGATGACGAGAGAATAAGGAAATGCCAAAAACACAAAGAAAGAGCAAATAACGGCAATAGATTTCTTGACCCTACGAAAGATTGCAAGACAGGAGAAGTAATAATGCCTACGAACAAAGGGTAAGGATACACGAACGAACACAAAGGAACAACAGCAACAAATTTCTTGGCACAACGAAAGAATAAACGACGTAAAAGTCATGATTAGGAAGATAGGTAAGGGAGATAGGTAAGGAAACATCAACGAACACAAAGAAAGAGAAAATAACAGCAATAGATCTTTTGGTCCCACGACAGAATGAAAGACAGAATAGACGAAGAAATGATTAGGAAGATATGGAAAGGATACACCAACTAACACAAAGGAAGAACAAGTAACAGCAACAGATCTCTTGCCCCACGAAAAGAAAAAAATGAAAAAACAAGAGACGGAGAAGTGGTGAAAACTCTAACGAACAAAATGAGAGAATAAATAATAGCAACAGATGTCTTGGTCCTATGAAAGAAAGAAAGACAGAAGAGAAGGAGAAGTGATTAAGTTTGAGAGAGAATAAGAATACACAACCAAAAACAAAGAAAGAACAAACACTAACAGTTGTTTTAGCGCCACTAGAAGAGACGTAGAGAAGTGATAATGATAATGATGATGATGATGATGATGATGATAAATGAAAAATAAACTAGAACCAGCAGCAGCAGACCATTTGGCCCTGCGAAGAATGAAAAAAAAAAAAAAAATGAGAAATGACAATAATGATAATGATAATGATGGGGATGATGATGATAAATAAAAAATAGAATAGAACCAGCAGCAGCAGATCATTTGGCCCTGCGAAGAATGAAAGATGAGGAAATGAGAGCAATGACAATGACAATAATGATAATGATGATGGTGATGATGATGAGGGAGTAACTGGGACTTAACACGAAGCAACAGGTGTGAATGGGTGCTATAAAGGTAAGACAAGTTAATTAACGCCAGGTGGAAGGAGGGAGAAAGGGTATGGGGTCGGTGAAGTGCCGTCACCCCACCCCCACCTCCTCAATAAATACTGAAGCACTTGTTATGAATGTGCTCGTAAAATTAAAGTGATTGGAGGTCGGTCTCTCTCTCTCTCTCTCTCTCTCTCTCTCTCTCTCTCTCTCTCTCTCTCTCTGATGTTTTGGAGAGGATATATAAGCAAGATTTAAGAAAATACAAGAAATATAAAAAAAAAGTATTAATGGAAAAGAAAAAAGAAATGAGAAAAGATTAATAAAAAGAAAACAAATATAATAAAACCATAAGCAAATAAGGAAAAGAAGAAAATGAGATGAAAACGTATACCATAAAAATAAAATAATGTAAAACTCACAAAAAATAAGAGAACAATACCAAGATATACGTACAACTAAACAAAGCTAAAAATCAAGTACTTTTTTTTTTTTGTAAAACATTGAAGAAAAAATGAAAAGTACAAAAAGAAAATGAAAACGGACGTAGGTATTTTCACCACATACACCCACACCCACACACACACACACACCCACACACACACACACACACACACACACACACCAATCTCCTACCCACATACACTGATTTCCACCGTACAGTACTATAGAACGCTACCAAACACTCCTTCACCACACACTCAATTACACGACCTTTCAGATGGACATTATTGGCACCAGTACCTAAAAGACTCCACAACACATGACCAACAACATACAAACCTCAACCCACAAATTTTGAGCTCACGAACATTATACTTCAAAACACCTGAATCCAAATATCACTACTACTACTACTACTACTACTACTACTACTACTACTACTACGGTTCATTTACTTTTCTTTATATCACGCTTGAAGGGAGACAGTGAAAGATAAGAAAACGGAGGGGAAGACATATAGCAGTGAACGCCTGGTTTAAGAAAGATAGGGGAAAGAAAAAAGGGACTAAAATAAAAAAAATATATAAATAGATACAAAGCAAGAACAAAAGAGAAAAACTGAAAAGATACCATTTCTATTACAACTGAGCTAGATTCCTTATTACTACTACTACTACTACTACTACTACTACTACTACCACCATCACCATTACTACTACTACTAAAACTGAGTTAGGAAGGACGTCTGTAATGTCACGTACAGGCTCATTAATCTGCTTGCAAATCCTGTAACGGTTCATGTGGTTGCAGGATAGAATGGTGTTTAATGTGCTTCCCATTATTAGGTTAGGTTATTATGACGCAATGAACTTTATCAGACGTGTTCTGATCGCTACTGCTATTCTGTTTAATTTTAATGGACAAGGAAGAAATTAATTGATTTTCTCATGTCAATTTACTATTTTTAAGAAGTTATTTTGATAGCATTAGAGAGAGAGAGAGAGAGAGAGAGAGAGAGAGAGAGAGAGAGAGAGAGAGAGAGAGAGAGAGAGAGAGATATGAAAAGAAAAAGAGAGTTACTAATTGTTTTTCTCATATTAGTGCATTAGTTTCTTATGAGATTATTCTGACGCTCCCTTGTTTATCTGTATTCACTTTTTAATGAACAAGGGTGAAAGATAAAAAGTAAAAAGGGGTTACTATTTGTCTCTCTCATTTACTTATTAACTTCTTATGATGCCATTCTGATACTCCTTTGTTTACCTTTATTGACTTTTTAACGGATAAGGGATAGAGGGAATCATCATAAGTGTCTCTCACATAATAGAAAGACAATGTGTTTATAAATCGACCACTGTATTTCTAGGTATTTACACGTTGCATCTGATTTCATGTCCGTGTAGTGCTGCCTAACTTTACACACGGAGAGGGAAAAGTTTAACACATATACATGGAACCTTGACAGTAATGGAGGGAGGCTGACGGCGATGCATATACCCCACAGAGGAACACTGCTGGACGTGACATTCTGTTCCATAGCGTGACATGGAAGCTAACCCTGCCAACAACAACAAAATAATGATAATAAAACACATAAAGAAAAACACGAAAATATAAAATCTACACACATACACACAAAAAGATAAACACGATAAAATACAGACAAAAAATGCATTAAAGAAAGACACATCCTCCTTCATTCCCTTCATTCTTTCGTCATTCCGTTTATTTTACCCTTTCCGTCTGTTTCACCCTTTGGTTCCCTTCACTCACTTCTCATCGTCCCTTTGCCCCTTTCGTAAGTTTCGCCTCTTCATCCCATCCTTCCTTTCGTCCCAAACAAATTGATACTCTATTGAAAAAAATAAAACTAGAACAATATGGTAAATCAAACTGAATCGCGTTACACCAGGAGGAAAACTTATCACAAACTCATAGGGTAGATAGACATTATGACGAAGCTACAGGAGTAATAATGAGTCCCGCAGAAAGATACTTGGAATAATGAGATAAATAATACTGTCATTTCAAGAGGAAGGAAAGTTTAATTCATATAAAAGACTGATAAGAGGAAGAGGACTGATAAGAACTCGTGTGCTCAAAAGAAAGAGAGAAGCTTGGAGTTAGAAATAATACATGAATATTTTGACGAACTTACGGACTTGCAAAACTTATCAAACTTAAAATAGAAGTGAAAACATTAAATCTTCCGGACTATGTAAAAATTCCTGACTAAAAATGCAGCGAAAGATGGAAACTTAAATAAGAATTAAATGAGTAAGTTTTCAATCGCCATGGAAGATAAAGTTTGAAAAAAATACAGATGGAGCAGCATGAGGGAATAAGAAAAGAGAAACAAAATAAAATAAATTAAATAAAATGAAAGAAAAAACTGCGACAGATTGATAAAAAAAAAATGTATTTAACTTGAAAAGAAAAGTAAACAGGAATTAATAATCTCTCGAAGACTTTCACCATATTGAAGACTTTAATAGAAATACACGTGAAGAAATGGAAAAAAAACCGATTAAAATACCTTCTGCTATCAAAGTTATCAAGAGAAGAAATCTGCAGAAAAAATCACTCTACTCTTCATAAACTGACTGCTTGACTTAATCATGAATAGGTTAAAGAGATCACAAATACTTTCCTGACTCAGACAAATCAATAGAAAAATAAATGAAGTCAAATAGTATAAAGTAAGGTAAGAATAAATCCGGACGTGAAAATAACACGGAAATTAAATTACACACAAAAAAAAAAAAAAAAAAAAAAAGTTAGAACGAAAGAAACAAAAAAAGAAAAACTGAAAAAAATGCAGCACCCATACGGAATTACGAATTTGTCCCACTTTACCATACAGCAAAAAGAAGGAAAAAGGGAAATTTCTTATCGATGTAAAAAACAAAGTTCCCAGCATGAAGATAAGCCTAAGTGTACGAGGGATAGGAGGAGGAGGAGGAGGAGGAGGAGGAGGAGGAGGAGGAGGAGGAGGAGGAGGAGGAGGAGGAGGAGGAGGAGGAAGGATCACACATACACAAGAGCCAGAAGTGAGGGAGGAATAATGTTATGTTCCAGACAAAAAAAAAAAAAACTAACTTCCCTTTACTATATGGATGTGACGCGGCCTGGAAAAGAGGACAGCAAAGAAAGGACGCAAAAAAAAGGACAGAACAAAAAAAATACAAGGATATGACCAAGTACAAAGACAGTAGATAGATAGTAAGAGGCAGAATAGAGAGGAGCAAAGTGTAGAAGCAATAAAAGAAAGCATAAACAAAAACCAAAGAGACAGTTTAGACAGAAGAAAAGGGGCAGTTAGTCACCCAGTCCGCCAACTAGTGAGTCAATCAGTGAGTCAGTCAGTCAGTCAATCATCTAGTATGCCATCCAATTTTTTTTTCGATTAATCAGCCAGCCAGTCACCCATCCAGATAGTTATTCAGCTAATCATCCAGTTAGACAGCCAGCCACTCAGTCCGTTAACCAATCAGTCAGAAAGCTAGCCATCCGGTCAGTCAACCAGTCAACCAAGCAGCCAACCATCTAATTTATCAACCAGTCAGTCTGCCATACATTCAGTCAGCCAGGGAGCCGGTCAGCCAGTCAGCCAGTCAGCCATTCACCCAGCCAGCTGCCATACTAAAACACACGAGTTACAAGCTAAACAAAATACTGGCCCCTCTGTTATGCATGTACATCACCACATAAATTTTGCCATTTTATCACAACAAAGCCACAGTCGTTTACAAGCCAATAACACACAGCACACACAGCACACTGCTACTACCACGGCCCCGTCGCAGTCCAGAAGCCAACACAGGACCAGCAAACTACGACCTCCAGTAGACCCTGAGGTTCATATCCCACTAGTACTTACTCTTCAGCTACAGTACTTGTTTAAGTCACGTAGTCTTTGTAAGTTTGGATTAAATGTCTAAATTTCATCCCTAAACCTTAACTGTCTTTATTCTTAGCTGTGTGAACTTCAATCTAATCCTCTGAGCACCACGGCATTAGGTCACCTTCACTTAGGGTACCATTACCAAAGTGGGGATGGAATATCACAGTATCGTGAATATAAACTTATCAGTAAACCCACAGTTGTAGACTTCAAGTATTTAGTCTGGACGTTTCGAAGGCCACTGCCTTCATCTTCAGGAGTGCAAGGTAGAATTCTGCCTTGTACTGCTGAAGATGAAGGCAGTGGCCTTCGAAACGTCCAGAATAAATACTTGAAGTCTACAACTGTGGGTTTACTGACAAAATTACCAAAGTGCATTCATCTAAAAGTGATTTTGTTACAAAGAAGTCAATAAAAATTAATATTAGCTATTCATTAACTAGCATTATATCTCCTATTACTCCTTTCGTGATTAATAATAGGTATCTTTATGAAATTTAGAAAGCGCCTCAGATTTTGAGATGAAAACAAAACTCACTCTTAATTAATGAAGTGATGAGAATTCCACAAATCATCTTTAATGGTCTTTGTAACAAGTCCTAACCATTTTCAAAGGAGATAGATCCCAGGACTGATAGTCACACCGTAGTCTCACTCAACACAAACACGGCAGAATCCACAATACAACCTTTCACCGGTGCCACGAGAGCCAGTCAAGGCTGCACCTCCCTGCCCCAGTAACACACAGCCACAGTCTCCCAGTTCCCTGTAATCCACAAAATCAACAGTGCAAGAATTACAAGTCACTCCTGCTTGTCTTCCTGTTGCCACTCCTACTCCTGTTCCTCCTCCACCGCCTCCACAGACTCCACATTATAGCATCACGTTTTCTATTGTAATCTACTTGTTCTGCTTCTTTTTTTCTTCTTCTTCTTCTTCTTCTACTTCTTCTCCTTCTAATATTCATGTTTATTATTTGTTCATCTATGTTCACTCTCTCGTTCCTTTATTTACCTTTCATTACGACTTACTATCACTGTTCATCACTGCTTATTTCGTTGTCGTTTATCATTTTCCTTTATTTATTCATCATTAGTCTTGATTTATCAGTTAATTCTCTCCTCCCTTCTATTTCTCTCTCTCTCTCTCTCTCTCTCTCTCTCTCTCTCTCTCTCTCTCTCTGACAATATCTTTAACAATAAAAATTTTCATCAACAATTACCAGTTTAACTCACATCCTTATCACCACCACCACCACCACCACTACCAAGAACAGGTGTCGAGCAGCACACCTGTACAAAGCTTCACTCGTTACCTGTCGTCATGCAAAGCTTCCGGAAAAATTAATCTAGCTAAATGCCGTTTCCCTGCCTCGGGTGTTCGTTCCAAGTATTCTGGTGGAAAGGAAATTGTTCACTGTTTACAGAGAGTGTGACAGCTGGCGGCGTTCACATCTGTCCACACGTGTATCTGTATGTTTGTGTGTCTCTGTGGGTGTATGTGAGTATGTGTGTGTGTCTGTGTGTGTACGTTAACATCAGCAAATATGGAGTTTTAATGAATCGATATGTTAGTCAATTTGATGCATAAACACTCATACGGACGCACACATACATAGCACACGGGTGGAGAAAAGAGTAAATATTTGCTCTTACTTCTACATATACACACACATACACACAAACACACACACACACACACACACACACACACACACACACACACACACACACACACACACACACACACACACACAACGTACCTTTTCTTCCCTGCCACATAACCAAGCTCGTCTCTGCTTCCCACAATCACCACACCATTTCCAAACTTTCTCTTCACCTTTCATGTTCATTTCCATGCTCCTCCTCCCTCCTCTTTTCTCTTTCTCTCCTCTCCTTTTCCTTCATCTTTTTTTTCTTATTCTAGCGCTCTACCTCTCCTTTCTCCCTTCTCTTCTCTTTATCCTCTTCCTCTCTTCCTTTTGATCCCGAGCATTTACTTTCTATTCCCTACAACCACCACCACCACCACCACCACCACCACCACCACCACCACCATCACCACCATCACTATCCTTCCCTAACCATTCCTGTCAAGACACAAATGAACAGAACCACCAAGTTACGAAGTTACTACACCGCTCCTTAATTCACACACACACACACACACACACACACACACACACACACACACACACACACACACACACACACAGAAAACCAGTTACCCCTACCCCCATCCAGTACACCAACAACACCCCCCTTTATATGTCCCTTCGTAGAATCATTCCCCTAAATCATCATCACCACCACCACCACCACCACCACCACCACTAGCACCCGAACACCCACACCCTCCCCTCCTCCCTCTGGATAATAGCAATATACACCAGTGTGCTAGCGGCGCCCCATACATCACATGGGGCGGCAGCTCACACGGGGTCCCTCCAGTCTTCTTATTATCACTGGATTTATCTGCAACACGATACATATTGCGTCTGTGACTGGAACGCGCGCCTCTTCTAAGGGGGGCAGTGAGGGGCGGGAGATAACGATACTGTAGGAGAGGTTAAGGGGACTTGTAAGGGAGAAAGGGATGGTATAGGCAGGGAATGGAAGGGAGGAGAGAGAGGAAGGGAGGTTAAAGAGACTAGTAAGGGTGGAAAAAAGGAAGGATGGAAGAAGGTTTGGTTATTAAGGGTGAAATGGAGGATAGGAATAAGATGACGAAAGGGATTTAAAGAAGTGTGCATGGAGAGCTAAGGCAGTGGTAAAGGTGAGACAGGTAGGGAAGGAAGGACGAAAGGAAGCTAAGAAGGGTGGAAAGGGAGCTATTGCAGTACTGTGAGACAAGGTAGGAAAGAGGGACAAAAAAGAGTTCAGAAGGGTGAAAGGGAAGGTTAGGACACTAGAAAGGGTGACTTAACAAACAAAACACTAGTTGAAAAAAAGAGTAAATTTTGAACCTCTTGGATATAATGGGCAGTTTCTTTTCAATTTTTCCCCTTTTCTTTTCTTTACTGTGAATTACAAAAGGCTTCATAAAAGAAAGCACGCCATGAACTTTTAAAAGGGATGGGATTAAATTTTAACAAGAACACGGCCGGTAAAGTTATACAAGAATACGTAAAACGGAGAAAAAAAAAAGTAAAAGTTTGGTAAGGATGAGGTGAACTTTCAACTTTCGCTGCCCGGGCCGTGCTAACAATTCATCTGGCTAAATATATATGCACCTCCACACCCCGCTAACGATCTCAGTGTAATATCTGCTATGTATACTGTGGGCCAGGCTTCCAAACTTTCCTCGTCCGCTCCTGCAGCAGTAGAGGAGGTGGCGGGGAGGGAGGGAAGGAGGGTAAGGGGAGAGAAAGAGGAAGAGGTAGAGAAAAAAAAAGTAGCTCTGTGTATGTGTGTATCTTTTTTGTGTGAGTGTATCGATGGCAAATAAAAATAGATTAGAAAAAATAATAATGAATGATATAAGAAAAAGAATAGGAAAAAGAACATGAGAGAGAAGGAGGGAGACAAAAAAAAAAAGGTAGTATTGTGTATGTATGTCTGTCTTTCTCTTTTTGAATGTGTGCATCGATGGTACACAAAATGCATAACAAAAATCAAACTAACGATTAATAAGAGAAGAAAATAAAAACAAAACATAAAAACACCAATTAATCATCCGAAGTGCTTTACTGATCCTTTTTCCAATCAGCTCAAGTCACTAGCAGGAAAAAAAACACTCAAATATGAAAAGAACCAGACTGGAAAGGAAAGGCTATGTGTGAAGATACTGGTGAACTACTGAATTAGCTTCCCCCATCGTCGACCATCACCATCACTATCATCATCACCATTATCATCGCCACCACCATCACCATCACCACCACCACCACCACCACCACCACCATCATCGTCATCATCAGGAGTAAGTAGCATCTCAGTACAAGATAATGGAAACTTCAATATAAATTACTTCACATTTTAACTTTACAACACAAAACGTAAAACAAAACTCGAATTTTACATTTTTTTTTTCCATTTGAATATAAGAATACTAACATTATTGTCAAAGCTGCCTCTCTCTCTCTCTCTCTCTCTCTCTCTCTCTCTCTCTCTCTCTCTCTCTCTCTCTCTCTCTCTCTCTCTCAGACCACCAAAACCACTACGGATTCATCAAGAACTTGAGGGCAATTACATAAACGAGTCTTGCGAGCCGGTGAGTAAAAAAGTAAGTCTGAGGCCTGAATGAGTAAGAGAGAGAGAGAGAGAGAGAGAGAGAGAGAGAGAGAGAGAGAGAGAGAGAGAGAGAGAGAGAGAGAGAGAGAGAGAGAGAGAGAGAGAGAGAGAGAGAGAGAGAGAGAGAGAGAGAGAGAGAGAGAGAGAGAGAGTGTGTGTGTGTGTGTGTGTGTGTGTGTGTGTGTGTGTGTGTGTGTGTGTGTGTGTGTGTGTGTGTGTGTGTGTGTGTGTGTGTGTGTGTAAAACATGTGGAAAATGGGAAAAAAATAACCGGGAAAATTTCAGGAAAACAACCATACAGAGAAATATCAAATCCTGCTCGTCTGTGATTGAAGGTTTCAGAGTGGAAAAAAAAAAAAAAAAAGGAAAAAGGGAAAAAAAAGTCAGCAGAGGATCAGTGAAGAGAAGAAAAGTATCAGCAACTCTTTTTTCCTCATTTTTATTCTATCTATTTAGGAATTTACTGTATTTACTTAATTTTCCATCTTTATTTTTTGCTTTTATATTCATTCATACCTTTACTTAATCGTTGCCTTCCCTAAATCTTTACCTTTATTTACACTTATTTATATTCCATTTCATCCTATTTATTTATCTATTCCGATGTGAAGAAAATAAAAAAAATGAAGACAATGGAGTAAGTAAGAGGAAAGAGAAAAAAAAGAGAGAAAAGGGGAGAAAAGGAGGAGAAAGTGATGGGAGGAAGATAAAATGGATAAATGAAAAAAACTGAATAAATAAAATGGAAAGAAGGCGAAAAAGAAGAAAATTAAAACCAAAAAGAAATGAAATAGGAAAATTAACGAAAAAATAGATGAAAGGAAGAAAGGAAGACAGAGAATGGAGGTGAGAAGAGGAAAGAGACTCGGGAGGAAAACAGAGGAAGGGGAAAAGAGGGGAGGAGTTGGCAGGTCGGCAGAGACAGTGGTTCTTTCCTCCGAGACAAATGTGAGAGGGAAAATCTTCCTTGTTTATTTCCCTCCCTTCCTCCTCTTCTTACTCCTCCTCCTC